>NW_011359143.1:118213-125147 GCF_000735185.1 Notothenia coriiceps
AGCAGGAGAGGACTCTTTAAAGTAGAGACACTACATACTGATATACACCTGAACATCAGCAGGAGAGGACTCTTTAATTACTTAAAAGAGGCCTTGATTGCACTTATTTGAAGTCGCTCTGGATAAGTTAAAGTTCACTCTTCACCTACACTGTACACAGAGTTCTCCTGCATGGTGACAGATCAGTGTTATTGGATTCCCCTTTTGACGTGAGAAAAGTCCATCTTATCAACAGGTTTTATGACTAAGGAAATCACCCATATCCTCACTGAGATTATTTGATATGTCAGTATTTTATCAGAGATATAAAGGAGGCTGTCTCAGCAGATATTTGGAGAAAGGAGGGAAACCCAGGAGTGAGACAGGAAGTGCAATAGACGCCTGATGTAATGGATGACGCAGTGGAAAGGGCAAGTGTAATCTGTGCATGATAACCATCTGATGAGAGTCCAGAGACACCAGGTGAACGCAGACGTTATGACACCGGTCAAAGTGCTGGTCTGACAGATACTGAAGTCAGGACGCTCATTAAAACCTTTCAAAGGCTTCCTCAAACTGAATGGACTCCGGACTGTATGTCCCTGATAGGTGAGAGTGAGATTAATGTTATGTCAACACGTCAACCAACAACAGAGGACATCATGAACTCTTACCTAACACTTTCCCTGTGTCAATATGGAGGGCTTCTTGTATTTTTGTGTGTGATACTTGTGTATTGTTGTACTCTCTACAAATACTATGCACAGTGTACAATCCCTTCAGTTCATCTTTCAGAAACCGAGGATTCCTGCACAATCCGTCCGACACTACAAATGTCAAATTTAGCTCAAAATACAGGAAAGATGTACATTATTCAAAGTAGCCGACTTCCCGTTGGGTTTAGCTTATAAAAGCCAATTTAAAATATGTGTACCACATTTGGTGAATATCAGAGAAGCCATATGAGAGTAGGGAAAAGTTGAATTTCCAGGAATGGTGTCTTCTCTCAAAAGGCTTCCTCAAACTGAGTGGACTCCAGACTGTAAATCCCTGATAAGTTAAAGTGTGATTAATGTTATGTCAAACGCTTACCTAACATTCTCTCTGCGTTAATGAGGAGGACTTCTTGTATGTGGTGTGACAATTGTGTATTGTTGCACATTCCTACGACTAATACATCAAAATCCACTAATGTCAAATTTCACAAAAAATACAGTAAAAATGCATATTATTCAAAATGGCCGACTTCTGGTTGGCTTCGGCTTATGAGAGCCAATTTGAAATATGTCGGCAATGTTAAGAACAATGGGTGGACCAAATTTGGTGAATATCAGAGAAACCATATGAGAGTAGAAGGGAAAAGTTTGAAGTGTGAATAGCCAGGAATGGTGTCTTCTCTCAAAAGGCTTCCTCAAACTGAGTGGACTCCAGACTGTAAATCCCTGATAAGTTAAAGTGTGATTAATGTTATGAAATCACGTCAAACAAAGACATCTCGAACTCTTACCTAAAATGTTAATGTGGAGGACTTCTTGTATGTGGTGTGACAATTGTGTATTGTTGCACATTCCTACGACTAATACATCCAAATCCACTAATGTCCAATTTCACAAAAAATACAGTACAAATGCACATTATTCAAAATGGCCGACTTCCGGTTGGGTTTGGTTTATGAAAGACAATCTTAAATATGTTGGCAATGTGACGAACAATGTGTGTACCAAATTTGGTGAATATCTGAGAAACTATATCAGAGTAGTAGGGAAAGGTTTGACAAATCGTGAGGAAGGGCGCGTTCTCCTTTGACCTTCGACCTCGCCGGTATCTGATAAAGTGTGTCGGGACGCGAGGGCACGGAAAAGGTTTCCTCGAACTGAAGGGACTCTGGACTGAAAATCACAGACAGGTGAACGTGTGATTATTGCAAACACCTCAACAGTACACACACACAGCCACACTCTCTTACTGAACAGTTCCTTTGTATTACAATATCTCTAAATGTTCTCTTATTTACAAACCTTATTCCTCTTAATGTGTTAAAGTAGCTGTGTGTGCGTCACTCTTTAGTGTCCCCTGGTCTCCAGCTGTGTGCGTCACTCTTTAGTGTCCCCTGGTCTCCCAGCTGTGTGCGTCACTCTTTAGTGTCCCCTGGTCTCCCAGCTGTGTGCGTCACTCTTTAGTGTCCCCTGGTCTCCCAGCTGTGTGCGTCACTCTTTAGTGTCCCCTGGTCTCCCAGCTGTGTGCGTCACTCTTTAGTGTCCCCTGATCTCCCAGCTGTGTTCCCCTGGTCTGCGTCACTCTTTAGTGTCCCCTGGTCTCCCAGCTGTGTGCGTCACTCTTTAGTGTCCCCTGGTCTCCCAGCTGTGTGCGTCACTCTTTAGTGTCCCCTGGTCTCCCAGCTGTGTGTGTCACTCTTTAGTGTCCCCTGGTCTCCCAGCTGTGTGCGTCACTCTTTAGTGTCCCCTGGTCTCCCAGCTGTGTGCGTCACTCTTTAGTGTCCCCTGGTCTCCCAGCTGTGTGCGTCACTCTTTAGTGTCCCCTGGTCTCCCAGCTGTGTGCGTCACTCTTTAGTGTCCCCTGGTCTCCCAGCTGTGTGCGTCACTCTTTAGTGTCCCCTGGGGTCTCCCAGCTGTGTGCGTCACTCTTTAGTGTCCCCTGGTCTCCCAGCTGTGTGCGTCACTCTTTAGTGTCCCCTGGTCTCCCAGCTGTGTGCGTCACTCTTTAGTGTCCCCTGGTCTCCCAGCTGTGTGCGTCACTCTTTAGTGTCCCCTGGTCTCCCAGCTGTGTGCGTCACTCTTTAGTGTCCCCTGGTCTCCCAGCTGTGTGCGTCACTCTTTAGTGTCCCCTGGTCTCCCAGCTGTGTGCGTCACTCTTTAGTGTCCCCTGGTCTCCCAGCTGTGTGCGTCACTCTTTAGTGTCCCCTGGTCTCCCAGCTGTGTGCGTCACTCTTTAGTGTCCCCTGGTCTCCCAGCTGTGTGCGTCACTTTTTAGTGTCCCCTGGTCTCTCAGCTATGTGCGTCACTCTTTAGTGTCCCCTGGTCTCCGTTGTGTTTTGAGCTTCTTCAGTGTTTTTTCTGCAGCTTTTAGTAAACGCTGCCATGTCTCCTCAAGCTGCTGAATGTTCTCTAAACGCTGCATGTGTTGTTTCTGAAGATGTTTCTTCATGTGGAACCTTTGGGCTTTTATATCTGCATCCTTCCTGAAGCTGCAGCGTGTTTCTCTTGATGGAAGTTTTTTTTAGATATCAGATGGAGTTTGCGACGCTTTTGTTTTGAATGAACGTCCCAGAGTTTTGCCTCACCAGTTATATAGAAAGCAAAAACAACAGTTCTGTGGCTTTTCAGTTGGTTTAAGAGAGAACAACAACTGAGACGAAGGTTCACTCTAAAGTCAGCATACTGAACACTGAAAGTTCAAATCAATTCAAATGAGAGGGCTTCAAATGTTTTTACATCAAATATCCTAAAAGGACTTTAGATGCTTTTTTCCAACTTGAGATATAATGGAAATATGAATCGGATATAAAACATATACGCTTTGGTGTGTGTCGTGCATACTTAGAGGAATTAAATAAACCTGTTATACAAACTTTTGTACAATAAAAAATATAGAGAAATATTTACACAAATATTAAAAATAAAAATATTTCTGAAAATGTTATATGTGCATTATTGGAATTGTGCTGTTTTATTTCGAAGTACCATTTACAGACATTTATTAATTTGATTGAACATATTTTTTTTACATTTTTAATGCCTTTTTTAGTTGTCTTTTTCTTTTCTTTTCAACTTGTGAAAAAAACTAAGGCTACCAATGACATCCCAATCAGACATACTACATTTAATAAATATAACATCATAAATCAGAGCAGTGAGGGCTCTAAGGGGTTAAAATGAGGAGGGCAGTGATCTCTCCGGTTCTCCTCCCGGCTCCGCCTCCGACACACACCGATTTCGGATCCTAAAACTCGGATAAGACTTCACCTGTTCTCCTCTCTGGTTCTCCTCCTCCTGAATCCCCCTCAGCATGGGTGCGCTTCGTCCTTGATGTTATATCCTGAGCGCAGCGCGGAAGGATACGTTAGAGGAAATTAGGTCGCGTTCAGGTAAAAACACACCTCTGATCAAACGGACTTTTTCTCGGGTTTTCTGCTCTGTGTGTTACAGCAACTTTACTGTAGATACTGATACCCTAAAAACCACCCGTGGCTCAGCATTGGTGTAAAGTAACTAAGTAAGTACAATTGTAAGATACTTTACTTAGTATTTAAAATGTTGCAACTTCGTTCTTTTACTCCACTATGTATTTAATACCGTTAGTTACTACTAGGCTAATGTATCTGCATTGCTTCTCTCTCTGCGCGGTGCCTCAGACAGGTGCTGTGTGTGCATCACATTATGTGTTAAAATACACACATCTATCTGCAGTGATGTTTAAACAGGCTGTTTGCAGTGCAGCTGCTCTGTGGACCAGGGGGTTGGGTTCCAACACCTTTAAACTGGAGGGTTATCACTGGTTCGACCCCCCCTCCTCCTGTCTGCACGTCACGTGGTTTAAGCTCATTGTTAATGTTCATAGATAGATTTATTTCAGGTATGTCTTAACACAATGCATTTATTTAATTTTTTTACATTTGATTTTTGCTTACATTTTTTTACCTTAAAAGTTTCTTCATGTTGTATCAAAGTTGAAAAATATGGAAAAAGTCTAAAAATGTAAAGAAAAAGGTCAAAAAGTGTTAAAAATATATAGTCATTGTGTCTTATGTTGAAAAATGTATTTTTTTAAATCATAAAAGTACAAATATAATAACAAAATTCATATTATAGTGTATTGTAAAATATACACAACATGTGGTAAAAAGGGTTAAAAGTCCCAAAAAATATGAGAAAATATTATAGTATTTGGGAAAATATAAAAAAAAAGTCTAAAAATATATAAAAAAGTATACTAGTGTTTCAAAAGAAATATATAAAACACATGTTAAAATACGTTCAAAACTGTGAAAAAGTAATAAAAGTAAAAAAAAAGATGATATATATTATCAAAGAAATATGATATATATTATATCCCAATCAGACGCAGATGTTTCTTCATGTGGAACATTTGGGTTTTTATAACTGCATCCTTTCTGAAGCTGCAGCGCGTTTCTCCTGAAGGAAGAGTTTTGAGTTGTTGAAGTGCATTTGCATCATCACTGGAGATACTTCTTTTTAAAAACAAAAACAGGCTGTTTCCCTGGTTGATATTCGATACTTTGGGGATTTTCCTTGCCCTCATTTTCTGCTCTGACTTTGCTTTGAAAATCCTCAACGAGCACCAAAGCAGCAGCTAGTGAAGTATGTTTCAATGAGGACGGGACGTCTTCTGTACACTTTGTAAAGAACATGTTTTCATTAAATCTTTATTCTGCAACTGCATGCCCTACTTTCCTCTGTAATGTATTCTGAACACACTCTGACCCGCACCATTCAACTCCTCGTCTCTACGCTCAATTCAAATCAAACCAAACCAAACCAATCATTCACTTTTTGGGGGAATCGACTCCCTTTCATCACAGCTGGGACTCTGCTCTCCCTCTGATAACACTACGTTCAGTGTGCTCCAGCGAAGAGATGCTCGTGTTTCCAAAGTGTAACACGGCTATTTTTAGATGGTGTAAATAAGAGATGAAAGCTCTGGTTTGATCTGCACAGCGAGTCTCTGTGTGCACCAAAGAGAAGGAGCTCTCATTTCAGCACATCAGAAAGACATCATTTCACGTATTTGTATTCTCGTCGTTTTTTACCATGTTTTTAGAGCTGATTTTAGAATTCATGTAAACAATAAACGGAAATAACCTTTGAACATACTTTAGTTTGAGTTAACTAAAAGAAAGAGAGTTTTCTGTCTTGATTTCAGTTTATTTGCAGCTCAATGTGTTCACTCGTCTTTAAAGAGAGGCGGTTTGTAATCAGACACCAGGAGCGCTAGAACATATTATATAGTTTAATAACACGGATGGATATAAAGATGATTGGATATATAGATGGATGATGGATGGTTGGATGATGGATGGTTGGATGGATGGATGTAAGTATAGATGGATGGTTGGTTGGTTGGTTGGTTGGATGGATGGATGGATGGATGGTTGGATGGATGTAAGTATGGATGGATGGTTGGTTGGTTGGTTGGATGGTTGGATGGATGGATGGATGGATGGATGGATGGATGGTTGGATGGATCCATGATGGATGGTTGGATGGATGTAAGTATAGATGTATGGTTGGTTGGATGGATGGATGATGGATGATGGATGGTTGATGGTTGGATGGTTGGATGGATGGATGATGGATGGTTGGATGGTTGGATGGATGGATGGTTGGATGGATGGTTGGATGGATGTAAGTAAGTATAGATGGTTGGATGATACAGTCTAACATGAAGGAGTTGCTGCTCAGTGTTTGCTATGGACTTCACATCGCAGCACATCAGTGGCATCATCACACAAAAGCAGAGATAAATATTTAACGGGAACATATTCTTTTATCTCGCTTGTCTCCTCGCTTTGGTTTCGTATTCTCTTTGAAAATACAACTTTCCACAGATCCAATCAAAGTCTTATTTTCTATCTTTAAAGTAGAGACACTACATACTCATATACACCTGAACATCAGCAGGAGAGGACTCTTTAAAGTAGAGACACTACATACTGATATACACCTGAACATCAGCAGGAGAGGACTCTTTAAAGTAGAGACACTACATACTGATATACACCTGAACATCAGCAGGAGAGGACTCTTTAAAGTAGAGACACTACATACTGATATACACCTGAACATCAGCAGGAGAGGACTCTTTAAAGTAGAGACACTAAATATTGATATACACCTGAACATCAGCAGGAGAGGACTCTCTGGTCTCCCAGCTGTGTGCGTCATTCTTTAGTGTCCCCCTGGTCTCCAGCTGTGTG
>NW_011359143.1:125192-165959 GCF_000735185.1 Notothenia coriiceps
CATGTAAGATGTGTGTCCAAAAACCGGAGCCATTCCCTAGCCCCCTGAAAGAGCGCGGTCTTCGCCCTCAAGCCGGCCCCTGACTCTTCCTGACGTGGTGGCTCGGGCCCGGCCCCCTGACTCTCCTGCCGCTTCCTCAGGCCCGGCCCCTGGCTCTTCCTGCCGTGGGTGAAGTAAGTCAATCACCACATTACACACAAATCCCTTCACATTTAAATTTTTATTTACATTAAAGTATTTCGTGAGGCCTTCTAAAATGTTTTTAAATATAATTAGGGTTGTCGTTGAAGAGTTTGTAAATTATTGCGTTGCCTGGCAACACACTCAAACATCCAAATCACAGAGCTTGAGGACTATCACGGGGTTTGACGAGCGAAGCGGAGAGAATACTTACATCCGGGTGTAAAATTCTCTAAAGCAACTAGGCTACTATGAGCTGCTCCGACCCTCGGCCCTGACGGACTCCAACTTGTGTTTATTAATCGAACAAATAAATAAACACAAGGATAATTATGTTTTATTGTTGAGTAAATAACAGTGTGTGGTTTAGAAAAGAATACAAAATTAGAAGGAAAAAACGATGAAACAATACAGATTTCAGTATTCTGAGCCCCTACTCTCCCCATAACTGACGGCAACAAAATTCCTACATTATTCAATTAAAATAAAGAAGTAAAAACAATAAGTGTGGCTTGATATTGAGAAAGAAAAAGGTTGATAAACGCTGTGAGAATGGATCTGCGGGTAGCATTCGCTCGCGATCTCAAGTCGTCTACAAAATAGGAGGGAGCTACTGTATATAGAAGCCTATGGACATCCCGGAAAATTGAAAATGTACGCTAAGGCCCCCCCCCTTGCGTTGGAAAAAGCCGACACGGCCGTCCCCCCTCTTGCGTTGGAAAAAGCAGACACAGGGGACTTGACATAACGTCAACATAGGCTGACCTGGGAGTGAGGATGGGTTGGGTGAACACACACAACTCATGCTTATGAGGAACAATCTCTGCTAGCAAAAGCCTTAGCATGTTGGAGTAGAAGAGAAAAGAGGTTGTCACAAAGACATCAGCTGATCGGCACATAGGCCCAAAAATACCTCGTAAAAACTGTGAGAGCTCTTAAACAAATCAGCTATTTGTTTATTCGACTGCTAAGGTGTGAATTATGAAAGTTGGACTTCAAACCTACCTGTTGAGTTTGAAGTCTGGAGAGAAGATGAGTTTTCCAGGATGATCCACAGACCTCCACATCAGGCCCAACATCAGGACCTCCAGCCAGCAGCACTTCAGCAGGTGGATCTGGTCTGCTAGACTCAGCTCCATAAAGCCTGAGGAAACGGAATAAAGAGAAACACATAATTACCACACACCTCAAATGAATATCCTATCTGGATTCAGAATATAAGGGGACAAAAAATGACTCATCATGGATCACAATGAGAAAACGTACAATCAGCGAGGAGTTTCCATTGTCGTAAAAACACTTTCCGATTTAGAGACTTGAAAAAGTTCTGTAGCTCATACAGTACAGTATGTCATGAGAGAGAAGGGACAAATTGAGAATTATAAAAACAAAAAAGATAATAAATAATGTAAGAAAGAACAGATCCACACAATATGGCTCTTGTTTTATTTGATTTCTATGATATCTGTACAGAGGGGACCTATTATTTATGATCTTATTTAGGATTGTTTCTCAAATATTTGGGCCAGGACAATCAGGATGCACGCAATTACTCTTTAATATATTGTCGGCAAGCTAAAAAGCTACAACATGTGAATATAAAACAATATTGGGAGTTAACCAAAGGTACTTTTGCCTTTTTTTTATGAAACTACATCAACTAAATGAGGTTTTCAAAGGAGCCTATCAACCAACCTTCTAAGAGTTATATTAAAGACAGAGAAACGCCCTTGTGCCATAGACTCTAGAGCACTACAGGATCTAACAATGACCTCACTATGTATTTAGCTTCACTGCGCCTCGCTCACCTGTCTGTACTTTCTTAGATGTTTCATAAAGCAGACAATGCACACTCATCCCCACCTCCGCTGGAAAAGAAATGGTGGAATATGGTCGTTATTCAAAAAACGGGGAGTCTTTGTGAACCCCTCACATTAACAACTCTGCTGGTGAGTTACCTGCTGGGCTGAACACTGGCTAAGAGAGGAAAGGCGAGGAGAGGGAAACATAAAAAGGGACAGGAAAGTGGAAAAAGAGAATCAGGACCATGTGAGAAATAAATAAATTCATAGAAGACAAAAAATTATAGAGAGGTTGATATAATGATTTCCTCCCGTTGGTCTCTGTTTATCCATGCAACAATTCTGTCACTTGTTTGTTTATTCAACCTTCCCATGCAGCATCTGACACACCAACATGAATGATGAGTGGAAGATGTGTTTACTGTAGCCGCAGCTTTGTTTTTGCCTTTATAACCCTCAGTCTGCTTTGCTGGTTTTCACCTGACTTCCACACGTTGTTAATCAGAGCCAAACTGCTTCCACTGATCCTAGAGTTTATCCTGACCCTAACCCAACATGGCTCTTTCACTCAGAAAGGCCACACCGAATGCCTCCAGTCTTATTTGATGACATGTAAACTGGTCTGTGATTAAGTGGATGTTCCTCAAGTATAAAAATAGACTGAATTAAGAATTAATATATGCACAATGCAATGGAAACATTTACATCCAAAAGAAACAACGAAGAGCAGGAAATATGGAGTTTTCAAAAGAATGAAGTAGATTTTCCATGTTCCAGTGTTTTCATTATGGATACAAATAAGGGCAAAGGTCAAATAGAAACTATATAATTATCAACAGCTAAAAAATTCAAACTGAATTAATGTCACGCGGTAGATTTTATAAAACATGTAAGATGTGATTTTAGCATTGCTTCAAGTTTTATAACGTATCAAAAATATAAATAAAAATGGTTTGTTTATATAAATAGTAGGGCCGGGACTTTAACGCGTTAATTAAGATTAATTAATTACACAAAAATTAACGCGTTAAAAAAATTAACGCATTTTAATCGCACTTATTTTTGCACCGCGGAACGTTTCTCACTGGATGAGTTTCAGGGGTACCGATTATACTGGAGCACCAACTAACGTTCATTACTTCAGACAACAACAAACCACAGTGAACAATAGTCAAACGTGAACGAAGAAGCTGATGAGACCGCTTTGGTTGGCCCCGTGGATGGGACATTTTGTTTTAAAAANGCTAAAAAATTCAAACTGAATTAATGTCACGCGGTAGATTTTATAAAACATGTACGATGTGATTTTAGCATTGCTTCAAGTTTTATAACGTATCAAAAATATAAATAAAAATGGTTTGTTTATATAAATAGCTTTATTGTTGCACCTATTTTACATAGCCCAATTCCTCTTACTGTATTTATGTATGAACCATTATACAACAAAGCAAATTCAATAAATAAACCACAATCTACATCTAATTATTATATGTTTCATGTATTTAGTACATTTAATCTTAACAAACAGGTACAATTCTATTGAACAAACAATGTTCGTAGTTTTTAAGAAAAAAAAGATATTTATAAATTAAATTAAATTAAATAGGATTTCAATTGGGAACATTTTTAATTTGAAAATGATTTGCGCTAATGTTTGTATCTTACCAGGGATCTTTTTGGCCCAGCAGATCATGAGGACCAGTTCCTTGTCTGCCAGGTTGGTGAGGGACATCATCATGCTGGCCTCGGTGAAGGGCTTCTTCATGTCCTCCATGAGGTAGATCTCCGGCGGCTCCGCCTCCATGATGCGGGAGATGAACTCCTCTGGGCCCATGGTTGAGTGGTGAGCATGGCACATCTGAGGGAGGGGGTCCACAGGGACGATAGGAACCTCTAGGTGGAGATGCCTTGGGGCACGGGAAGCCAGCCCCACCCTGACCAAACCCCTACCCGCGGGGGCCCGAGGCTGGAGCCCCCCACGGCGGAGCCGGGCTCCTCTGTAGCTGCAGCGCTCACGCCTTACACCTGGAGCAAGAGACAGAGAGTCACATGACCATACTTTGTACCCTTTGTACTTTATGTGTACATTGTTCTTGTTTAGTGTAAAATAACCAATACAACCACAATAGGGCAAAAATATTGGCTACTTGCCTAAAGGGCAATTATGCTGATTTTCAGGTTCATATCTATATTGTACATCACAATGTACAACAATATCTGTTTTTCTTTTTTTTATTACTGCCGATTTTTATTCCATATTTTATTCCTTCTTATTCCATTTCATTGCAATGTAAATACTGTTATATTTTACTATGTTTTTTATTATTTTTAATATTTTTCTAGTTCTCTAACTGTGTTTTTAATTCTTGTTTTACTTTTATGTATGCACCACGACACCAAGTCAAATTCCTCATACGTGTAAACCTACCTGGTAATAAACCTGTTTCTGATTCGATATTGTGTGACATGTTTTATTACCAGGTAGGTTTACACGTATGAGGAATTTGACTTGGTGTCGTGGTGCATACATAAAAGTANACACATGCATCTGCTACATTGTTACAATCTAAGCACTAAGAATCTGCCTCTTTACCCTCTGAAGAGAGCCGCAGTGACGCGTCCTAAAACCCGGAAGTAAACTTCTTCCGGTTCCTTCGTCTAAAACGCAATGCAATTTCTCCATAGGATTTTGGAAAATAGCTCGAAATAAGGTCTGTGGTTGACACATATTTAAGAGATGGATCACGTTTTGTTCAGCCGGATAATATCCACATGTCAACCTTACTTTTATAATTTTTGAATAATAAATCTAGTCGGCAGAAGCAAAATGCTAACGTTATGCTATAAACGAACTACAAGCCAGTACAGCAGCAGGGTCGCACGACTTCAACGTCACGCCAACTTAAGATCGTTTCAACTGACTTGCACTGAAACTGCACTTTGAAAACTTTAAATATATTAACATTTTAAACTGTATANTCGATATTGTGTGACATGTTTCCATGCTGTAATGTTCAAAAAGGTCAAAATGCACACTGTCTTAGTCACTGTTGATGAAATATAGCATGTCTGAAAAATACAACTCTGATATAACATTGAACAAAATGATTGCCAGTGGCCTACTGAGAATTTGGCTCTAAATTATCAAAGATTTTCAGAAAATATCTTCCACAGCACTATTAGCTCCAAGTCCCTCTGAGCTCATATTGCTGGTGGAGGATTGCAGTTGAAGTGCCCTATAAACACATAGTCACTCATCTGTTTTGACCCTCCTCTTATGTGCAGGTGTGAGGGTACAGGGCAAGAAACATGAGAAATGGTTAGAATGAGGAATAATACTGTGAAGGTTTCCACTACAGAGGGTAAAGAGGCAGATTCTTAGTGCTTAGATTGTAACAATGTAGCAGATGCATGTGTGAGAAGGACTAGCTAAGACTGACGGCCCGTCCACACAGTGGCGTGCGTTGACGCCATATATATACAGTCTATGGTTGACGCTTGCCGGCGGGCGTGTCTGAAACTCGACCAACAACCAATCACATGAATCTCCCGCCCCTGACACACAAGCAGCGGTTTGATTGGCTAGAGCTTGTACTGGCATATGATTCGATTGGCTGACGCTTCTGCCGAGGCGTCAAAAGTTGAACATTGCTCAACTTTTGCAGCGAGCCACGCCAGCAACGCTCCACGTCGCTTCCCACGATGCAGTTTGGCGAAAAGTGACGTCACCCCATTCAAAGTGAATGGTGAAGCGTCAACGCACGCCGCTGTGTGGACGGGCCGTGAGAGTGTTTCTGTGTGTCTCAGTGGGCAAACACTGGATGAAGGCCACAAATGGGCCCCATACATTTAACATGTGGATTTCTGTTTCTTGTACATGATCATTACCCAAAAATAAGCAAAGGCTAAGGTTGAGAAAATATTCTTGTATCATTTTCTTTTAGTAAAAATGTAACAGTGGGCAATTTGACCCAGACCCCACACAAGGGATAAGTTGTTCCACTTTCTTTTGCTATATCAAGGACCCCGGTAAAAGAGGTGAGAACCTACCGCACTTCATCATGCCCACTTCGTAGCATTTCCGTAGGCGGCAGGCCTGGCAGCTTTTACGTCTGTTCTTGTCGATAGTGCATTGATTTGTGGCGGGGCAGATGTAGTCATTGTGTCCTAAGGATTCAAGGAAAGAAGACACTTCAATGGATGAGGAACATGAAGAGATGGTGACTTGTTATTGACTGAAAGACAGAGTTTATACCTTGGATACTCCTCTTAAAAAAGGCCTTGCAGCCCTCGCAGGACCACACTCCATAGTGGTACCCGGAGGCGTAGTCGTGGCACACGGCGCAGAAGTGCATGTCCGCCTTCCCGACCGCAGACGAACACAAAGAGGAGTCCATGTCTTCCACTCCCTTCCCCAGCGGCTTGTTACAGCTGATGATGGAGCTGCAGGAAGAAACAGAGACATTGTGAAAAGGGACAACTTGACATCTGGAAGTTTACCTGTCATTAGTAATCTAACAGGTACTCTTTTGCTAAAAAGTTCTCCACAACCACATTGCAGCCAACTGAAAAATTGCATGAAGAAACTAGAGGATTCATCATTGAAACATAATGGGTATAAAAGTCTCAAGCATCCAAGGCCAGTTTCACTATGACTGTCAAGTATAGAGAATGACCCCGAATATGAAGTAGAGGCAGGGATGTAAATCAAATGTTGTGGTGAGAGTAAATCCATCCAATAGAATCAGTGTTTCAATGTCAGTCTATTGGTTATTATAATATGTTGCAACTCCATCTCAACACTAAATATTTTACTGGATTCTTTGCACAGGCTCTGCTATTATCCAACGATCATGTTAGCTGAAGAATACTAAAACCACCGTAACTATTTTGTCTCTTTATGTTGTCATTGCAGTCAAAGCTGCTTCGCCCATTCATCACTTCAACACCAAACCATCACCAACGTCAAGGGCTTATCTACAGTAGCCTTGGAGAAACTTTAGATGGCTGCTGTTAAAAGGGCTCTATACCTACACATGTATCTAACTGATAGGGAAAATAATAAAATCTGTATGTTAAAAAACCTACATTAAACCTTTCTTGTCCCTCCTAAACTAAATGCAATCTTGCACGTTTTCCCCCTAAACTTTTTATATAATAGCACAGAACTGTACGTGCTTGAGTTGTTTTCATCAAATTCGGGGTATAGAAGAAAGGCATTATCACTGAATTCCTAATGAGCCAACAGGCATTTGTAAAAATCATGGAAACACTAAGACCGATTTCAATTCTGTTTCTTTTAAAAAGGACTGAAAAGGACGCAATTCTCTTATTTATTTGTTTTTATTAATTTACACAAAAACACATGACAGGTTATCAACATGAGTTAATATTCATCATTATCTTTTTATTATTGGCTTTGGTTGCATCATCTGGTAACCTTGCTTTCTATTGAGCTTGGGTATTTTTGAACAATCCGGTAGCAGACGATGTCTATTTACTGAAGTTGCTAATTGGGCTGTAATCGACAAAAGCCTCCTATCGTTTTCATACAGCTTAATTGGCACGCACCAAACAGCCTTTTGTCCTAAGTATTATTGCTATACACGTCTATCAATGGACCAATGTCAATAAACATACCTGCTAGCGTTGATGCTGTGGGTTTTGTGCTCCAGCCAGGGAGCATGTGGGCTGTGATCATTGTAGACGAGAGGCTGAGGGCAGCGCGGAGTCAGTGAGGGCATGTTGGGGTGGTTGTTGGAGGGCCAGAAGGCTGATGGGCTAAGCGCGGGGCACAGAGGGGACGGGCTGTCAGTGATGGGCAGCCTGGCATAGCCGAGTACAGACGGGCTGTAGAAGGTTAAAGGTCCATTGCCGTACTCGTGGCTGCTATCCGTGTAGGGAGACTGGATGCAGACAGTGTGGCTATCCATGCCCAGAGGAGGGCTGTATGAGGCGGATATGATTCCCGGGGAGCTTGACCTCTCTGAGGATTTGCTAGAGTCCACCTCCTGTAGCTGAAGCAGTGTTAACGGGTCAGCATCCAGCCTGGGGGAGGAGTCCATGTCAGGGTGAATTTTAGTAGTTTCACAGTGTTTATGAATAAGATACTATAGCTGGTTCCTCTACTGCATGTTCCAGTAAAGACAAGTCCTGGGACAAAGGGGGAGAAAAACTGTTATGGTTAAAAAATGTATGTCAGTCTGAGCTGCACTTTTAGTTAGTGTTTATGAGGAAATGCTAACACACTAAGCTAAGGCAGTGGACATAACATGTCAGGTAGCATCAGAATGTTGCCGTTGTCAATATCATCATGTTAGCATGCTTACACACCAAGCTATGCTGGTGAACGTAGTAAACATACCATGACAGGTAACATCAGAATGTTACTATTGTCAACACGTTAGCGCTCAAACACACCAAGCTAAGATGGTAAACATTAAATACCTGGCAAACATTCAAATGTTAGCATTGTTATTGTGAGCATGTTAGCATGATGGTTGTATTCATGAATTTTGAAATAATAACTTTTTTTTAAATTGAGTAAAGTGAGACAGCTTAATAAAAAATACACTTTTAACACAACTATTACATTTGAACAAGATAGTATTAAGCTGTGTTCGGAAAGATGATACAAATTAAATTATAGAAATACTGTACGTTTCATATGACTCTGGCTCTGGATGGCTCTGTATGGATATATTATGTCATTGCTATAAGAATGGTTTAACACACACAGGCATGCACACACCCAAAACCAATTGTACTTTTGAAACATTGCAGCAATGTCAAGTTCATTGCGTATCTTTAAGGTTTTATTGCGTCAGAGACACAGGACATGTAACTATCAATATTGTTACTCAAGAAAGCACACAACACAAGATAATGGTATGTTTTCTTTACCGAGTGCATCACAACCAGAGGTTTAATGAGATCCTGCTAGCGCATGGGGACAAGAGATTAAAACACACATTGTTATCCCATTTCAATTGGGGGGACTACTCTAAAACTCTTTCTATGAACCTAAATACATAAAAACCAAAGTAACTGGGGGCTCAATTTGATTACTGTTTTTTAGCTCTGCACGTTGAGACTATGAATACCCAAAACTACAGCCCTAAGGTACTTCGCAGTACTAGGTCATATAAAAGATCATATAGACAGGTGTAGTCCAAGAAGTCTGAAATGTTCTCACAGAAGTTGATACAAACAGGTATTTTATTGATGCACTTAAAAACAGCTTCCTTACAGTGTCAACGGTGAAATGAAAAGCTCTCTATGTATTAAAAGTGTATTTAAACTATGAACATTTGTTCTGAGGATATAAAAGCACGGCATTATCTGTGTATGGGATATCACACAGTAACCAAACTGTGCCAGAGAAGCCATCAGCTGGTTAATCAATGTGAAAATCAACAGTACAGCAGACACTAGCTGCACAATGAACCTCAGACTGCAGCAATCACAAGTCCAAACGCACAGCTGCAATTCCTGCAAGGCTTGGGGTTAAATCGTTTTTGGGGGATTTTCTGCCTCTTCTTTGGAGTTAGCAGTCAGTATTATAAAAAGATTAAAAGAAACAAACTGTTAAAACGTCCTCCCTTCCTGAAGTCCAAGTTGCCAATAAAACCTGGCAGAGAATTGGGCGATCATGAGGGCATTGTCAAGCAGGAAATGGACTTACAAAATCCATCATTAATAGCGCAGATTTGACGATAGGTTAGAGTTTATTATCATGTATTCTCAAGTATTGATTGCTAATTGTGATGATGATTTTTAAAGACTGGATTTACTGTAGAAGTAAAACTCAGATTGTGTTATTCTAAATCTTCCAAAAACTGCATAGTGGGCAGGACACACCATGCCAAACAGTCGCAAGGTCCATCGCAGCAACCGTCAACATGTGAATCAACATGTCAGGTCGAAGTGGCCTTTAGCAAAACAATGCACTTTTACCTGTTTGTGGTACAAGCACTTTGACAGTATGCCCTGAATTAGACCGAAAAAGGTGTCTCATAATAAAATGCTACTCCAAATCTCTCCGAAAACACCGCCAAACAGCTTCCTTTTTTCCTCAATTTGGAGGACACAAGGTTCTTTAAATGTGTCCCACGAGTCTCACATGGCCACATTTTGCACATAATCAGTCCAAACATGATTTTAATAACAGGGAGTTACAGATACATTTATATAGGTACCTGCCATTAACTATTTTGTGTCAGTTGTCCATCATGTGTTGATGTTAAACATGACAGTTGGTACTGTAAACTCAGATTTAATGGAACTCGTCCAAGTTTCTATTTTTAGGGGGAACACCCTAGTGACTTGGAAACTTTGACACTTTCAAGCAATTAAATGCCCCATTAGTTTTGTTCTCTTTGAGGCTGGTGTGGCTCAAGTTAAAGGTTCTAGTTCATCCCCTGAATTTAGATACAGAAAGGGGTTTAACGCTTCTGCAAATCTAGGGACATGCACTGAGAATCGAATAAGACTAACCACCTACAGTACAGTACAGTCCAAATTACCACAAGCAAGTATGTAGACAGTGTGACTGAATGATTAAGAACTATTCAAACAGAAATACTAATATTTTGTCCACACACATTACGTCCATCTAGGAGTAATAAGCCTTGGGTCAACATTTTAAACCTTGAGTGAGGAACCGACATAAAATAATTTCTGGATACGGGTTTAAAAATCAATAAATATTTGTTTTAACGATTTTTTCGGGCAACCAGTGTCAGGGGAAGATATAACCGGGGATCAAGATAAAACTATTTCTTTATAATTTTCCAGATTGGATTTGCTGCTTTAAAATTACTTGACACTTACTGGCAGAGATGATTGTCAAGTTAGGCTCAATCATACTTGGTGTCTTCTTGCATTCATTATTCTGACGTACCATTTGTTGTGAGTGACCGTGAATAATACTGTCAGTATAATCGACTGATACCCTAAAATAAAATGTTATTGCGGCCATGAAAATTGAATTTCAAGAGCTAAACCAACATATGTAGATAAAGATTTATAAAACAAACAACTACGCAGACAGAGGGTTGGATTCTGTATCTCATGAAGTTCTACTATTGAGTATAACCATGGAATGCACAATAAATACATATAATTAAAGTAAAACTAATTGCCCACATTCTGGTTGACATTGGACAAGTTATTATCTTCTCAGACTTGCCAGAATTAAACTCTCTGAGCGTAGATTTACTAAAAATAAATCCACAGTCTGACATTAATACAATGATTTGAGAGTGTGAGATTAAAGTTCACTAATCCATAGGCTAAAACACTGAATAAGAAGACATCAAAAAGTTTGAAGACTCACTTTTTTCCTGCAATATTCGTGGCTCAACAGTTCGACTTTTACCCATCGACTATGTGAAAATGTGTTTTGTAAGAGGTTTGAGCTTTGGACACACTGGTGTTCATGGCAGCTTTCCATGTCAAACCAGCAGGAAAACAAAGGTCAAAGGGCACTGTCTCAATGCAAGTCTGTCTTTTATTTCACTGATTCATTCAGCCACTGATCTGGTTTTAAACAAACAGGCCATCAAAGCTGCCCTTTTCCTCTGTTAATTTTTACTGACTCACACTCACACAATATATGAAAACACATTGAAGGAAATCTAACCCAATGTAACCCAATGGTTGGATAATCACAGATTTCTGTCAATAAACAATCAAACTATTAAAACAACAATTTCCTCTGTAGTTGATTGAACTTTTACCCAAAATTGTGTTGCGTAACAAGCACCCTCACTGACCTGATCTTAAATAAACCTATTTTTGTATTCTGTTTTTGTAGTAAATTAATGTTTAAACTTAGTAACAGCTTATGTCTTCTTTTAAAGTTTCAACCCCACTTTGAACAGTGCTTTCTTGGACTAAAGATGCATGAAAACGCCACAATCTGTCTCTTTCATAGGACAAGTTGTGCTGATCTGATACCTACTTGAACCAATGACACAATTAAGAGTCTTATACTTCAGCAGCAGCAGACTGCATGACAGCTCTCTGTGCAATTGTTAACCATCATTTTCTCACTACAAGAATACACTTAAAAGTCACATGAACTAATAGTAACTCTTAACATTGAATTTCCAGTGAAAACAGAACATTTTAAAAATGATTACATGGAGCTAAACACATATGGGTATCTAAAAAGAAGGAAATGTGGTTAGGGCAATGATAGATGACAGTGACAAACATTGAGGAGAGGAAATTATGTCAAGGTTTCACATTACATTTCACAGTGAAGCATGATGTATGGAAGCAAGAACATGTTTTACATTGGAGCTGTTTTTGTCAGCAAAAAGTAAAACAAATAATAAAAATACAAAATAAAAAGCTTTTTTTTCAGAAAAGATTGCCGTCTTCACCTATATGGCTAGATGTACGTTTCTCATTGAGTTTAATTAACCAATAAGTGTCTCTTTTTATAAATCACTATCTTTTTACAAATGTTATCTAATTAAAAGTTACAAGTATATTTTTCTCTGATTATCTGACATTTTATAGAATAAAAAAAGAATCAAATGATCAGTAGATAAATCAAGAATGGAGGTAGTTGTTGCCAAACACTGCACAACATCCTAATCAATACTTTGTTTATGATGTGTTATCAATATTTTCCTACATTTTATGATTTGTTTATTATTTATTATTTTATGAACATCTTCAACCTCTGACTTTCCTGGCTGCTTGATGCTTGTAAACTTAGTAATATAAATACATTTAAAGCTTTCTACTGGTATGTTTAAATTATTCGGATCAAGAGCATACCAATACTGTAAGTCTGAGCAATAAATATAAAAGCTGGACGGATGCTTTTATTCAGTATTTTACACTTTGAGCTACAATATTTTAGGACATGAGTTTCCACATCTAGTCCAAACATGTTGTAATAAACTGGCGCTCCATAATGATTCATGAATCAACAACAATGAAGAACCTGGAACTTTTTTAATCACAATTACGATTATGGCTTGCAACGATTACGAAAACACATAATCAAAATAAAACGATTATCTTTGTATTATTATTATTACTTTTTTTTTTTTTTCAAATAATTTTTTTTTATTGGCTTTTCAGTTGAATTATACTTAAAGTTCAGGGTAATCAACTGTTAAAAACATACTCTTCACATTTTTTTCTCCAATAAATTGATGTTTTCAAAGTAAATGGATAATCGTTTTTCATAATCGTGATATCAATTATTGACCAAAATAATCGAGATTATGATTTTTGCCATAATCGAGCAGCCCTAATCCAAAGCTCTGTTTGCACTGCAGAAATACGTTTTTCATTTAGTAATAATGGGCAGAAAGAATCTGGTGATACCGTCAGAGGTAGGCCCACCTTTACAAGAAAGAAGATTAGGTCAAAATGTGTCCGTCTTTCACGAACACAAATCTCTTTGTTGGAGCTGCTCTTTAACAATTCTGCCTCAACACATCCACATGAAAAGGTCTAGAGGTCCCACATTGCTGTTATAGGCTTTAACAAAGCATGATTCAGCAACACAAAATATCATGAGTCCAAATACGTCTCCCTGGAGAGCATGTTTTGCAGGCCACTACATAAAAAACCTGGTTATTTCTTGTGAATAAAAAGAGGCATGGAGCCCTCCTTTCCTTAGAACAAGGCTACCGGCCAGCAGCACATACCGAAACACAAAGACCCCCATTAGCCGGCCCATTCTCACAAAGCCAACAAGGAGCTGCTGGAGGAGAAGGGTGGTGTTGAATTGAAGAGCTGGACGGATTACATGGGATCTGGACGGAGCTATTTCCGTCTCACAGAGGAGCCTGACAGCGAGAGGCTTCAGAGGGACGGACAGATTGATTATAGCGTCCCCCAATTGGAGTAATTGTAGCCGTACTCCTGCTGCACTGTCTCCCTGTCTGGCAGCTCGGGCCCATCTACTGTACTCAGTAACTACACCAAATTCCCAGCAAACCATCTTCTTTTGAGCCTTAAGTGTCTCTCTTTTCTCGAAAAATAAAAGACATTACATGATCATATTAACACGCTTTGGGAAAAACGTATTACATGTAAGGGGATGCATCAGGATACAAAACTTTATTCCCTTTCAGTTACATAAAACATTTGTAATCGATTACTTGAATAATCTTGAATTCTAAAAGATTGGGATTACAATGTTACTGAAACAAACAAAAAGAAAGAAAGAGTATATTGTATTTCTTATTTTTTTCGAATACTTTGAATCTATACACCTGCCTGAATTTGCTATATGGTGTTCAGTTTCTTTGGTTCATTGGTTCTTGTCTTTTATGTAGGTTAATATATTTGTTATTAAAATATTGTGCATGAGTATGTGCATTTTCTGTTAACCAAAACAAAAAATGTGAACTTGTGACCCGTTAGAAGTGACAAGATGGTCAGACAAGACCCTCCCTTCTTCCTAGATGTTGTTGTGTTTCGGTGTTTCTGGGCGTCAGATGTAAGCACGGATCCAATAATTAGCTACCAAATGGGCAGAAAAATGCAAACTCAGAAAAGGAGAAAGACCAAACAGGAAAGCCGTTTTAAAACGAGGGAGGAGGGTATTACTGTACTTTTATTGTTGTGTTAACAAACTGCAACCAACTAATCCTACTGGTTTTGCCTTTTATATCTCCATGCGCAGCTAGATGTTATAGAGCTTTAAATAATACAGAAATAGCACCCAAAACACATCTACCTAAACGTTAAATAAACCTCAAAGCGTGACCTCCATCCTTCATGATGCTGGCCCTAAAATTAAAATAAAGCGCATCCCTTTATACAAGTCAAAGATTTCCTTTAATGACCAAAAAACCACATACTTAAGACATGTTATTTCTTTTTAAATCAAGTGACTTCCAAAGCCTATCCAACAGTAGCAGGGCAGCTGACTATCACACCATCAGTTGAACAGCAGGCAACAACAACTGAACTAGGGCTGAACGATATACCGTGTCATGGCGATAACCGCGATATGCGCATGCGCGATATTCACATCGCAGGGACGTGAGATTTTTTATTTTAACTTTTTTTTTTTTTTTTTTTTTAGGGCGTTCGATATTAAGTAGGTAAAGTAACTCAAACACGTCATGTTACAATTATTTTGCTGCTTGCTACAAAAAGAAAACTTGCGCGGCTCTCATGTCAGGGGTACTTGAGTGGAGTGACATGCAGGCTCTGAGTCTGCATGCACAGCAAACAACTATTTCAGATGCCTTTGCCGCTTTTACACCATACTGTATGAGAAAGGTTCAAAACGGCATCAAGGAGCTGGTGTATAGCTGTTCTTAATTTTTATAATGTTGTTTAAAAGATATCCAATACTTTGCTGCTATTTGCACAAAAAAGGTTTTAATTGTGGAATAAAAAGTTAAATGACCTATTTGGTCACGTATGTTAATTCTCTAATGTGATAATGAAGCCTTCTATGAAGTTTAATGTAATACGTTTAATCTCTTGGATCCCTTCTAGACACCACTCTTCTTCATTCACAGATGAACCCCCTTATTTGAGGGTAAGCAACCTGCATTATCATGACATGTTAGATCATGACTTAAGGTATGATGAGTCAACCAGTTAAGATCCAGACGTCCGTGATTAATATCTTTCATCCGGTTAAATATAGTTAAAAAAAACGCAACATATATCGCAGGGGAAAAAAATATTGCAATGTCAGTTTTTTTCAATATCGTGCAGCTCTAAACTGAACTGTGGTTTTATGTAGAGTTCTATTCAATATAATCCAATTATAGACACAACCTGGTTAGCAACGCTTCTATTAAGATACTACAGTAGGTTTTAGATGGTATGTTATAGAAACATTTGGTTTTCTTTCTTAATGAAATACATTTCATCCTTTAGAGATAAATGTATTTCAAAAAAGGTTCACGTGTACTTCTTTAAATGTTTTAACCTCTGCAACAACCTGAATAGCACAGACGAGTAGCCTATCGTGTCACACTGGCATTCATTCATGGCAGGCCTTTTGTTTGTGAACCAAACCCTAAACCAGTAATGTTCCAGGTTAAGCTCTATTATTTTTTTATGTGGGCTCTACTACACTTGTAGACTTACAGTCACTGTTTTGTTGTGTGTGTTTTCCCAACTTGAAATACAAACAAGTCACTTAAATACGAACAAAATGATTGGAAATGTGTTCCCTAATTTAGTTTTTGCTAGGTTTGAAAAGTGAATATAAGAAGCAGGAATTGTTGAATGTCTGCTATTACTTGAGAAAATGCTGAAATGATTAACTTACTATAAAGTATGTGCCTGTTAGTATTATGGCATCATTTTAGCTCTATACTGGAGTGGGTTAAACATCCAGAAGTCAAGGTTACACATGCAAAACTACTGACGTAGTATTTTAAGAGCACAGCAGGAAGCAGCTGTATGCATCAGTCCATCCCACGGTTTTCACCAAGTTCATGTTGACCAACACAGCTTCTTGTGCAACTCCTCAGACATCTACCTAAAATGGATAACATTACACCAGTTTTCTTCTCAAAGGTCCGCAACCAATTCAGGATCGTCAGGTCTGCAGGAAACCGCGTCTACACAGAGTGAATGCATACAGGAGGCCACGCTCACTTTCACCCTGTTTACTGTGACACTCCAAACAGTGACTGCACTATCACTGAGGAACGACACCCTCCTCTCACCGCCGTCTGGAAAAACCCAATGAGGGCGAGGAAAAAACCTGCCGCGCCATGTTTTAGTTACACTGTGTACTCGGGTATCTTGGGCGATGGACAAGCAGTGGATGGAGTGTGGGAGGTATGGACAATTGTTGAACAGTGTGACCTTGGAGAGTTTTTGGCGCCGGCCGTTGGAATGCTAGCCGACGTGGGTGAAACCCGGGGAGCGGAAGGGGATGTGCTTTAAATCCGATTTCTTATTTCTGTTAACGGCAGGACTTCCCTCCATCCTCCCTACCACACGCAAACACTTTCGACTCCCCCTGAACTCAGTTATTTGCAAGTAGAAAAGGGAATCTGGCCTTATTAAATAGCCAAATCATGATAACAAGACTCAAGGCTTGAGAGGTCCTGGTTTCCAGAGTCCTTTATAAAAGACGACAGTAATGTAATAAGTTGTAGCGATGTGAGTAAGCCTGAGCTGACAGATCTGTTTGAAGTACAGCTTGTGTTTTGCAAACTTTTTCAGATCTAGGATACGCATCAGCAAAAGGGAGACTATTTAATGCAAAAGCTGGCTGCAGTGTATCTGCGCAGAGGCAGTGAAATCTTGGATGAAACAGTCATTCTTATTATATTTTATTGGGATATTACAAATGACGCATATTGGCATTAATTTATTTCAGGAAATACCAATTTTTTTCCCATTTTGTCTAAATGTTTCCAGTAGATGCTGTCACTATAGACTAGATTTTCTATTATGCTGCTGAACAACTGTAGGCATCTGCACTTTAAGGCAGAGAGTTTTCAACTAAAATGACTAAATATGCAGTTTGAAGGCAACATGAAAGAAAAGAGATATATGAAAACAAATTATATTTGTAATACCATGACTTCTTCTGCTGCTAAGGATGGTTGTGTGGTATGAGTGAAGGCTCCACAAATGCTATTAAATGCGCTTTGTGGTGAAATGTTCTGTCATCTACAGACTGACTGATGTTTTTGTTAATCATCATCATCATTAAACACATCAATGCATCAATGGACTTTCATGGTGTGTTTTCAATCAATATAGAAAACATCAACATTACCATCAATTAATAAGTTTCCGTATTATATCTGTAATAAATGCCTTTAAAACGTTTTATAGTTTTGAATGAATATTTATTGTATTTGTAGCTATCTTGATCGTCATATTTCTAAGGGTTGGTTATTTCTAACCCTTTAATTTTTTTCACGCTTACCCTGTTGCTGCTTTTTACAACTGAATTTCCCCTCGGGGATTAATAAAGGTTTATCTTATTTTATCTTATCTAAGAGTTGGTCCAATGAATGGAGTACCTGCTCTACAGATGTATTATAAAACACCTCTGACATGCATTGCTTTAACACATTTAACCTATTGCCTCGTAAGTAATTTAACAAGAGAGAGCTGGCTAAATAATGGCAAATGATTGTATTAATGTCCCCGTTTAGCGTTTGTGTACGAAATCACAAAGCACCAGCTGATTCTAATCAGACAAATAAAACCAAGTTTACTTTCAGGGGCAGAGCTGCACATGTCAGACAGAAGGTCCCTTTTACTCTGAAATGCACTGTGGTCAAACTATTTCTGTTTCTCTTTCCAGCAAAGTTGGTCATACAAACATAGTCTTAGTCACAAACCTGTCACTCGGTCCAGGTGACGATCAGAGGAGAAGATATGCAGCAGGTTTTGGACTTGTATCGGTTTTCAGCACCTCCTTTGCCACCGCGCTGTTGCTGCTGCAGCACACAGTCAATACAGGCAGAAAAACAGGAACCATGACGCGTAAAAGTGAACCTATAAACGGACGTCACATGCACCCGGCGCTTATTCCTCCGCAATATTCCTCCAAAGACTTCTCCGATCCCGTGTTTGTCGTTAATATTTCCCTACATCCCCTCTCCAGTGCACCAAGTGCCAGGTTTAAGGTTTGGCCGATTTGGAGACGTCACTGGCGCCGCCTTTTTGGAGAGCTGCCCATCAGCGCAGCGCATGGGAGGGGGTCACAAACTTTACTGAAATACAGTAGTAAAACCACGCGAAAAGGGTGGTATATGATCTTTCTCTCGGAGGTGAAACGTGACTTTGTACATTTACCTAAGTATACAAAGTCATTAAAACTAGCTGCACCTTGCAGCTTTGATAAACACATTAATGCATCAAAACATATGACATAATATTATTCTAAAATGGAACATTTTAGAATACTTACTTTTGGTAGGTTAATTTAATTATATTTTGATGCCAATATTTTTACTTTCACACTTGCAACATTTTCAATTCAGGACTTTTACTTGAGTATTACACTCTGGTACTTCTGCTTTTACCTAAGAACAAGATCTGAGTACTTCTCCCAGCCCTGCTTTCTCTTCATCATACGTTTGTCTTTAATATTAGTATCAAACAAATAGTGCAGTGATAAGACTCCCAACTTTACGATTTCCCTGCATCCTTCATCCGCAGAGTTAATGATTAAAGAGTTCGAACACAATCAAAACAGACTGAGGGCCAAAAGGGCCTGAAAGCACATGTGCACTCCACGTTTATGTAAAAAACTGTAATCAATGTAATACAACAGGACAGAGCCAAACCAAATGAACATCCCCAAGTGTTTCCTGACACATTTCTGGCTTACACATGATCTAAAAGCACAGTGTACAGTATAGCAACCTGCAGAGCCCCTGTTAAGAAATGTATGACAAGCAAGCAGTCACTGATGTCGCGGTAAAGAAAAGAAAAGATCTATATTATCTGGATCAACATCTGTGTTCTGTTTATTGTTGTTTATATAATGGTCTAGGCATGATAGACACCTGTGTTTTGATGTATTCATTTGATATAAAATGCAGCATGTATACATGGAATTCAATAAAGGCATATCTCCAAGATGGTAAAACTGATGTGTCTCATATCCTTTACCTAGCCTTATTTATTTTTCTGTATTTCTGTATTTTAAATATTGTATTTAAAAAAAATACAATTATCTCAAGCCTCAAGTGCAACTTCAGTAACTGCATCATATTGATTTTTTTAAAGAGACCCTTTAGTCCTTTTTGGAGTTTTCCCTTTCCTTTCAGTGTTTATAGGTTTTTCATGCATGTAAATGTTCTAAAGGCTCAAACCCAAAAGTCCCTCCATCACTATGTACTGTAACACTCCAGCTTCTATTTGCTACAATCCAACACATTGTACGTGATAGGCTAAGGGGCGGGACATCTCTAAGCGGTTGACCAACCACAACAGAGCCGGCCAGCTAACCAATCAGAGCAGACTGGGCTCTGGTTTCAGACAGAGTGTGAAAAGAGGTGCTGCAGCACAGGCAGTGTGAGAAAAATAAAGAGCTTTTTGAACATTAAAGCATGGAGACATGTCACAGGAGAGACACTAAATACAAATATCAACCTGAAAATGATCAGAAAAGAGCCACTTTAAAAAAGGGACGTGTCGCTGCTTTTTTTATCAGTAAACAAATTAGCAGGTAATTGAAATACCAAAACTAAAGCATGGTGAGCCTTTCAAAAGTGACATGTTATGACAAGTTGGTTATCCAGTGTTGTTATCAAACTTTACCCATCCTATTCAGAATCCTATTCAGAATCATTAAAATAATGAAAAACATATTTTTCCATCGACCTATGTTTTTCAATAAGATGTTATAAACACAAACACTCAGTTTTGTTAAAAGTGCAGATGTGATAAAAACCTTTTGAGTACAGGCTTTTACTGAGATGTGTCTTTGACTGCTTTGTCTGGGAGGATTTGCAGTCCTAAATGGACCTTTTGATTAGATTTCCAACTTAGATTTATATTTTTTAAACTCCTCTCAGCGCTATAAGGTCATCCTGCTTTATTTCAGCCACAATCTACATGCAGCTGAGGTCGTGGAAAGGTTCAGGGCCGTACAGTCACATATTTTACAGCTCAAATGAGATCATTTAACTTCTCTTCGTCTGGATTGCAGGGCTTGTTTGACATTGTTAAGTTTCTTAGGCCACTAGACAGGGACAAAAGGTAAGTCAGACTAATTTTGGCCTTTATCTGAAAGTCAGCTGTCACTGCTGCCTTACATAACAATATATTGGAAGTCATGTTTTTTACATTAGCAATCCATCCTGTCCAAACCTCCCGTTGTGCCCTTAAGATGAAGAGTCACAGTCAAATTCATCAGCATCTTTTTTAGGAAACAGATAACGCTGGAAGCTCGGTAACGCAGTGATTACTTTTACTCTTGCTCATTAAACAACGCTTTATTAATGATGTATTTCGTACAATGTACTTGTACGTTCTACTCTTGTCCCATGACTGTTTCAAAAACTGCAAGATGCTTCTTTTTTGTGGAGTTGTTTTCATGCAGTGGAAGTTTCGAGTATGCCTGACTCTCATCAGGGACCAAAAGCTTTTTTGTGGCTTCACAGTCCTGTAATCAATGTTTATCTTTTTATTAACAGAGGTAACAATCTTTCCATAACCTAAATCATTTAGTTTTTCAACCCAAACACAACCAAACCATTGTTGATTTAAGTTTGCCATGACCACTATTTGCCACCACACTATAGTTGCACTTCATTGGGAGTATTTACGGTCAGTGTCAGGATTTTTGCTAAAAATCCATGTCCGTGTCTCGTTTGGTTGAGTTGCTTGTATTTTGGCAAAGCTGATAATATATTTCTTCCATTTGGACAGACTTACGGCCCGTTTCCTCCAAGGTCAGCCCTTTAAATACAGTTCAAATGATCACTAGATAAAAGAGGAATTCTCAGTTGTTATTGCTTCCATTCTAACTTGCCAGACAGGCCAAACTGCACTTACTACTTTCTAAAAGAGAAAGTGAAACTTTAATATCACACGTTTTAAAACTGTATCAGGCGTTTAGTTTTAAAAACAAACAAAATAACTTGTTATGGTTTAGTTAAGCAACAAAACTACTCATGATTGGCTTAAACAATCATTTAAACTTAAAGTTGTTAACCCAAATACAAAAACACCTGACTATTCGATTTCACATACGGGCACAAATGCCAGTGTGTGAAAGTCACCCTTTGTTCGCCCTGTATTCATGACTATGGTTGCTAAAGGTTGGTAAACGTCTTCTCTCAGTTATCAACTATCTAAATAGATAAAAACTACAATTAGGTGAGGCACACCATCCTCTAATTCCATATCAGCTTGGATGATTATCAGGCTGATATGATTTGATTATTAATCAGATATCAGATAGTCAGTGCACACTACCAATAAGATGGAGATGAAGCATTTGAAGCCTAATCAATCTGCTTTGCTAAACCAGCATGTAATCCTCAAAGGAGCCAGACATCACAACTCAGGGGAGGTTGAGTTGTCCCAAAGAAATAAAAAAATAAAGATAAAATAGTGGCAGTTTTAGGACCTGCCGTTTACATAAAGTGGTTCTGTTACATCTTGTTCATAAGACTAGACATGTCAAAATGCAATAGCAAGTGTTCATGTTACCTAAATGTATAAAGATGTTTGAAGAAGTTGTTCAGAAAATTAGCTCTTAGCAGGTTTAATTTGACGTGATCTGCCTCGATTTAGTTTTAATATTCACAAACAAATCCTTTAGCGGCTGCATGTTTGTTTTGGGGAGGTTTAGATTACTTTAAAGGTGACGTATTAATCCTCAGCAGAAACATGGAGCAGCGAGAAAGGGCTGAAGGAGAAAGCAGAAAAGTGGGAACAAATGGAGATCGACCTTTCCCCCCCACTGAAGCGTGTGTTCACTGAAACGTTTGGTTTCCTTGATAACTGCACTCTGCTCAGCTGCTCTATTTCAGAAGAAAGCTCTGTATTGATACTAATAATCCATCTGCCCCCTCCTGACTTAACCTGTGATTGACCTCGGAGCTTGTGCAGCAAAATATGAGTCTATTACTGGAGTAATAGACAGCAGGCGGAAGAAGGCACTGGGAATCCAACTTTTTTCCCTTTCTGTCATTACTGCAGGAGCAGCCGAAGCACCGAGGGCCAACGAAACTAATTTGGACATGATTATGAAAAAAAAAAAATGGGCAAAGGATGAATCGGGTAGCATTTACAAAGAATTTAGACTCGATAGAGAAACTGAGCGAACCCCACAGCGGTTCAGAGTCCCCGTACGAACATACTTCCTCAAACATACACTGACATGTACAGACCTAGCACACACACACACACACACACACACACACACACACACGCACACGCACACACACACACACACACACACACACACACACACACACACACACTTCTTAGTCTGAGAGGGAGGGAACATTTATCTTTTTCTCCCTCGCTGGTCTCTGTGCTACTGGAGTGAAGGCTAAAGAAGAAGAGAGGACACACAAGGGAACATACAGTTCCTCCCTACACTCAGGACCTTTTGGAAAGGAAATAGTCCGCTGGCGCTGCCTTGTTTCGTACGAGCAGCGTGTGTTTCATCTCACTGAGGCTGGAGACGGAACAAAGAGCCTGAACTGAATTGGAATTGTCTCCTGGTTTCCAATGAAATCTTTGTTAGATTTGTATTAAAGTTTAAGCAAGAATTGAAGAGATTAAGTTCTTAAGTAGTATTTCAATTATTGGAATTGTTGTTGTTGATACTATCTCTATAAGATAAGGCATTGATTTGTCAGAGGTGTTTGCTTTTTGGGATGCTGTTCCGGATTTTTGTGAAATGTAGCATTTGTTCCTATTGGAGACTAACGCTTCTGCCAAATGAATGAAATGTTATGTGACCGGGCAGGGAAACTAAAATACTGACTAAACATGACTTCACATTCTGTAAATGTTTTCAAAATATCGCCTTAATATGATATAGTAATTATAGGGAGGGCGGAGGAGACCAAACAAGAGCGTGTAGTGTCTTGAAATGGCGGCCTGCTGGATGTAGAGAAAGTGTTTTTTCTAGCTTATTTTGCAGTTCCTCTAATACCGAAATACATTTAATTAATCTAGCTTTTTATACATATTAAACCCATCAAAAATGTATTTAACATTACATTTTACTTTATTTGCATCAGTTCAGTACATGCAGATACATTGACTTGAGTGAGCTTGTGATGATAACCCCCCAAAACTGGAATAAACAAATTCTACACATTTGGAATTTCTTGGTATTGAAGAGGGGAAAAGTCATGATGGCTTTCCAAACATTGATTAATGTTAACATTAACTTGTTATTCAAAGTCCTACGTATCAAAGTCATTCAGCCCAACCCTTCATTCTTTAAACATTTTAATTTATGCTTAAACTATCTCTGCTCATTCCCAAAGTAATAATTAAAAAGAGCTATGTTGTCTCATATGATTTACAACAAACACTGTAAAACAATCCCAAATTACATCACCTCCTTCCCGCACAACTGTTTGCCAACAAAGGGTCTTTGAGCTTTTGCCGACTTTTAATTGTGATTTGGATCCGCAGAGTGTGGGAGTGAGGTGGAGCGGCAGGAGAGGTTACCTTGAACTCTTGTACCTTCAGTCTTGTGGAAATCCTTCTCTTGTCTGGGAAATTTAGGGCTCTTTTTAAATTCTCTGGCAGGACATGGGCTGCTTTCGGTCCTTGATCACAAGACAAGAAAACCCTGACGGCAGTTTTTCATAAAAACTCCCTGTTCAACAAGGATATGAACTTTAATGCTTGAGGCAGTACGCTGGTGCTCTGATATTTTACTGTACATTATACCTCATAAATCATTTCCTCTGTTCCATAGAGCTCCATGTTACTCTACACTGTTGCACTAGGTTGAATCTTTTTTCATTAAGTTTTATGAAAACTTTTTTTTTTGTACGCAGTCTTTTATGAATCGGAAAGTGTCGGGCCGTTTCTCAATGTCGAGTACACATGCTGCAGAGCCACTATTTCAAGTATACTACGTCATCGAGTGGCGCCGAAGGACTGTTTAAATGCAGGTTAAATGCCCAGCATTCTGCACCACTCTATGACGTAGTATACTTGAAATAATGGCTCTGCATTGAGAAACGGCCTCGGTGCCTATTTATTTGCTTTGTCCTACGTAAGCAACCTTCCCACGCCAATCCTACGCAATGCTTTATAAATGAGGCCCCTGGTGAGTAAAGCCTTACTGAAGGCCAGAGAAATGGCCAAGCAATTATGGTAATAAATAAGAAGAATACCTGTTAACACAAGAGAACTGCAAACTCACAGCTTTCAGAATGACAGAAGTGTTTGGCTGGCGTTTGCAGGAAAAAATAATTTATAATCAATCACACAGATGTATATAAACACACAGATACCAACCGAAACAGAAGCTGGTCAATCCAGTTCACCTCCCATCTGTGTTGTTATCTGCTGGTTGCTATGGAGTTTTTATTGCTATCCCTTCCATTGCACACACTGGTTCTCTAAACAGCTTACAGGAACAAACAAACCCAGAGGACACGAACAAGAGGACATGCAATTAGGTTAAGGGATAAAAGACATCAGCATTTAACCTGCCATCATAGGCCCATATCCTCACAACATTGTAAGTGTGTGTGTGAGTGTTTGGGAGAGGGTGCTGGCAAAACGTAAAAAGTGAGTTATCGGTTTTTAATTAGCAGAGTTATGCCAGTACACATTCAGAAGAGCTCTCTGCCATTTACTGCGCGCAGGTATAATGTTTTTTCCAGCAGTTCCTGAGGAGAAACACTCCGGAGTAAAATCTAAAGAGATGCTGTGAAGGGATACAGATGAGATTAAGTATTATATCAAGCTAAATATGTGGTGGTAAACAAAAGCCCAGGGGCCGCTAGCGCTGTATGACTATAAACAGAATCTGCATTTACTGTATACACTCGATTGTGGTATCGAATGATTTTTGGTTGTAGTTTCATTAGTATTGTCTCGTCACATTTGTGCAGGATGTGATTGAATTCATAATTAATTTGGTGATGAAAAAGAATGTGAGATGGAATGCATTTGCCAAAATTCACGGTTGCAATTGAATGGCTATCCTCCGACGAGGATTAAAGAGTCCCTATTTAAGCAGCTTTTTAGTGTGTTAATGGCTTTTTAACTTCTTAAACAATCATGTCAAACGCGTTGTGTCTCATCTCAAACTCGAGTCATGCATCTTAAGTTGCTAATCGGACTATAAACAATACACCAGGGCAGGGTTTCATTGCCCGGATGTTGTTGCTGGATGGACTGAAACTCCGGAAATGTAACCCCCTTTCCCTCAGAGGCTTATCACGGTCAGATTGAGAGCTCAAATGTTGCAAATTGCTGAAACTCTGACATTTCCAGAAAAACACGACATTTTCTATAGCTTCAGCAAAACAATAATGAAGAAATTAGTGTGTCAACATTATGTTCTGAATCCCCACAAACCAAATGAACTCTCCAGATACTTTAAAGTTAATAATTAAAGAGTTATTGGACACATTCTAACACTCAAGAAAAGAGATCAGATCTACCTGAACACACACACACACACACACACACACACACACACACACACACACACACACACACACACACACACACACACACACACACACACACACACACACACACACACACCATGTATACATCACTTCAGGGGACATTCCTAACCTTAACCATAACCAACACATGCCTAACCCTAACCCTAACCCTTGACCTTACCCTAACCCTAACCCTAATCCTAAACAAGTCTTCACCCTAAAATTAATGATTCCCCTCATGGGGACCTCCAATTTGTCCCCATAAGGGAAGCCAGTCCCCACACGTGACTGTGTAAACAGATTTAGGTCCCCACAAGTATAGTAATGCTAGGACACACACACACACACACACACACACACACACACACACACACACACACACACACACACACACACACACACACACACACACACACACAGTGTACCGGTTCAACTCGTGTTTTTACACTCTGAGACATTTATTTATTTATGTTAATAAAATCAAATAAGTCCTCGGAAAGAAAATAAGTAGCTGCATTATACTGTAAGAATGTTAGTGAACATCACCCAGTAATAACATTGCTAAATTGTTCTAAATAAGTGATGATTGTCTCTTGATTTACCCTTTCTCACCTCAAAGAATATCCTACCCTCAATTTCTTTATTAGCCTAGGGGTAAAAATAAAAAGTCAAATTAAAGTTGACATTTTAGGCATTTAGCTGGTGCTGTAATCCAGAGAATATTGGGATTAGTGCAACAGAATAGGTTTCAGTTGAAATGTCATCAGGATTTTCCAACTTGATGTACCGGTGAAAGGGAAAGATTTAGGAGGATTAATGACTGTCTAACTATTTTGATCCTGTTGAAGTTGAAACTTAATTTTACTTTCTCATTGTACAGATCTTTGATTTCAAATAGTTAAAAAACGTGGAGTTCTTCACATGCTGAAGCCTGGAGTTGACTATACAGCACATCCAAAGAGTTTAAAGGGGTCATGTTAGTTTTATTGCATTTCCAAAGCCAAAAATGCAATAAAATTGATATTATTAAGCTTCTCCTATGTGAGAAGCTTTTATTAGTACGCCAAGTTTCGTGCTAGTTTATTACCTGCATGGTCACATTCAGCATTACAAGGTTTGAACTTGAGGGCAACCCAAATGTAACGCCTCTGTGTGAATAGGAACTCTGAGAAATATTTCTTCAAGTGCAAACGTGTTGTAACTCTGACAGAAACAAAACTTGAAAAAATAATCTATTCATTAATTAATAAATAATTTCACAAGCAGAACCTCTATATTTCTGTCATTGAGTTAGGAATATGATAATATGAAGTTTACTTGGAAAATTAGTATTGTTTTTTGGGGATTTTTTTTTTTTAATATGGCTGAATTGCATTGTGTGAAATACAAACAATCTGTTATTAATTCTAAATGGATCCTCTCCAGGGGATTCATGCTGTTTAATGAGGTGCAGCAGGGTCAAAACACATGTTTGAAACAGCTGCAGTTCATCTCTTTAACTGGGTGGCGACTCCTTTTGATCAAAGTTTGCACAGTTTGACTATGTGTTGCTGTTTAAAGCTCTGATCAGATGGGGAACATTGCTACGTTGAAAAGAAAAGTTCTGCCGTGTGTGTGTGTCATCAGAACAGAAAGAGCAAGAGGACACAAGCATCCTTATCAACCTGGTTGCTATGTAACGCACATTTTGAGAACAACGTAGAAGCCCAAATTTAGCATTTGCCGTCGAAGAGAGTAAGATTCTCTGCTTGCTGCTGAAGAAAATCAGCTGAATCAGAGGATAAGGGAACATGACGTCCCATTACAGAGAACTGAGAGCATGTTTTGCAAAAACTCCACCTCAATAGTTCAAGACCACTTCATCTGACATTTGATGCAGCAAATCTGTCCGACACGCTAGTTCAGCGTTTGAATCAGGCGCCTTCATGCATTCACCACGCTAAAAAAATACAGGTTCAAGGTTCAAGGTTTCAAGGTTTTTTATTTTGTCATACGAACATAGCTACAGTGTAGTAATGGCGATGAAAATCTTAGGTCACAGGCTCCTCCAACAGTGCAACACAATAAAACAGATAAACAGAAAAATATAGTGAAAGTAAATAGTAAATACAAAAATAAAAATAGTTTAAAAAAGTGAAATACTGCAATAAGTTATTGGAATATGATATATTAAATACATAATTTCTAAGTAGCAGCCAGGTATATAGGTGCTGTATAAGTCCATTAAATAATTATTTTGGCCACTAAGGGGCAGATTAAATAACAATATTAAATCTCTGACATCACCTTTTTAATTACAGATCGCTACGGTGTCATGTACACATGTATTCAAAGTCATGGTCACCAATCCACTGTATCATCCGGTGGATTGAGTGTCCTCACATGGGAAAGAAGTTGGAAAACACATTGTTTTAAATCAGTTTTTGATTAAACAAGATAAATCAGGTTCCTGCAGAGGGCTCTTACCCATTTAAAACTCAGACATAGTTCAGTAATTTTGAATAAACCTTTAAGAGACATCATATAAGTGGAAGATTTTGTTTCACAGATCTTTACGCCCAAGATGCCATCCCTCTCAAACCATCCGGCCAATCACGCTGTAGGAGCCTTCAGTGGGACAAAGAGATGTGATCCCTCCCTGGCTGGCCAACACATAACCAAACTGAAGCCAATGTAACCACTTATGCTACTTTTTCTATTTTTATAAAGGGAAAGGGGATTTATTTTGCAGTACTATATGGTATTGTTCTGTTACATTACAACTGCTGATCCCACTAACCCTATTTAAAAATTATGAAGCCTTAATCGGACAACGTAGTCGAGAGTCAAAGGAAAATTGGACAGAGGAGATTTCTGAATTAAACCTCTCAACTGTAAGAGCAAATGTTTTCATCAACTGAGTAACCAATAACCTTTGCTGCATGTGGCCAATCAGCTCTGCCGTACCTTGGGAGTCAGTCCCTCTCGATGAAAGCCTTGAGTGGGAATTTATGGTTGAGTGTCCTCAATTATAAGAACATGGAATGACACCGAGAAGGTCCTGTAAATGAAATATTATCATTAAAACCTTGGGAAGCCTTTTAAGTCAGGGTCCAATAAGAGGACTGATATCTTAATCACACTGATATATTTCAAAGATTAATACAATAAACAGTGTATGAAAAAGAGACAAATACCCATGATGACTAGAAAGGGGACGCTGCACACATGAAGACAGTCTTTGGTGAAGAAATATTGATGCATCTTGTTCAAATATTTAAGAATTTGTTACAAAATGACAAATTTAAGGGAAAACAGACAATTGAGTTTTACTTTTGAACTTTATACCTTAGCAGACCTGAAATATCTATAATATCCCTTCATTGCACATGAAATTGCCTTTTATATTGGTCGTATTTCGTGTTTTTTTGGAGGCTTCTTTTACTGGAAAATATCCTTTAAAAGACAGTGGCAATCTAAAACCCCAATAGAATATCCATTATCAAACTTATTTTGGTTGGTACCAAAATAATTGAAATAATTTGTAAAAAAAAATTCTTAGTAAAAAAAGTTAGTAATTATATATATTATACAACCGCAAAATCAATGATCCTAATAAAGTATATAATGCATGCTAATCAATTGCAATGCTCTAAAGCTGGGCCGAGTTAATATGTCGTTGTAGCGTCCCCCACATTATCCAGTTTCAGTAATAAAGGAGCAGTGTTTTCTGTTTCTTTCTAAATGTGCAGCAGGTGCAGAACTTGTAAAATGATAAAAGGATTACAATTTACAGCAGATACAGTAACCACTGAGTGTCTCTAACAGCCGATTGATCTCGTCTTACAGGGAACACAATCAGGATCTCCTTTTATTCAACTTTATTTAGCCTTGACACATCAACTAACACCTTCTCAAATGACAGTTTAAATACAGCTGTCACTGCTATAAAGCAACTAAACCCCTTAACTATCCCCAGCCCCTCGGCTTCAACTGTATCTCCAATTTCTATGACTTTCATCTCCTCAAAGGATTGCTTCTCCCACAGAATGACCATTTCTAGATCCATTACTCAACCCTGTGTTACCTTGTTCAAAGGTTCTCCAATTCTGAAAACTCAAGATTCGGTCATAAACAAAGACTTAAAAAGATGGTCAAAGTCTTGATAGATTGAAATGCATGGGTGCTGCAACAGCAAAACTAAAAAGAGAACATCCATTCAAACACGTTTTCACAAATACTGCCCCCTCTGTCTGAAACCAGAGCAAAGTCTGCTCTGATTGGTTAGCTGGCCGGCTCTGTTGTGATTGGTCAACAGCTAAGAGATGTCCCGCCCCTTAGCCTATCATGGTCAATGTGTTGGAACGCCAGCCAAAAGAAGCACGAGTGTGAGTGTTACATAGTGATGTCACTTTGTTACGGAAGGATACAAAGGAGATAATGGAGGCGTTTCAGGCAGGGGGGGGGAGAAACCCCTCTGGAGGGATCACAGGGATTTGAGCCTCTGCAGACCATTTACAGGCACAAACATCTATATAACACAATACAGGAAAGAGAAATCCCCTAAAGCATAATAGGGCCTCTTTAAAACAAATGTAAGCATGCTCTACAATTCAATGGAGACACTAAACCCTTAGTGTAAAGGATATTTTTTCTCCTAAAGTTTTATTATTTCAGCGATCAACTGTCGATGGGTTCCAAGAACTTTTTGAGAACAGCTTATCTGCCTCATCTCGGCAGATAAAAGTAGCCTTCCATTTAGTCTCATTAATTCTGGGGCGGATACAGTCAACACAGTTTATTACAGCACAGAGCTGTAACCGGAGAAGATTGTTTGCTCAATTTGAATCAACGCTCTCTTAAAATCCTGAGGGCTTTATAGGATAAACGGAGAGGTGACAGATGAATACTCATGCAAGCAAATCTCCCCCTAGGACAGGGGTGTCAAACTCAATTTAATCGCGTGCCACATCAGCATTAGGGCTGCACTCAAAGGGCCGGTTGTAACTTCAAGACTATATAAAAATACAATATATAAATATATATATAAAATAATGTATTATATTACATTATTGCCTCTGCATTGGATTATTATCACTTCATAATTAACTACGTCTGACAGCAGAAGTCTGGGGTAAATAATTGCAGGTCTCTTCAGTGAGAATGTCACAAAACGATTTAAAAAGAAAAGCCAAATTCTGGAGAAAAAGTCCAAATCAAAAAAAAGAAGTGATATTTAAAAAAAAGGAAGTGACATTTAAAGAAAAGTCAAATTCTGAGAAAAGGGCACATTCTAAGAAAAAAGGCATATTTAGAAGAAAAAAAGTCAAATTCTGAGAAAAAACATGTAGTTTATGGGCAACGTGCTTCTGTAATTCATCATGTAACCGTATAGTAAACGTATCATATTCTTTCAGGGTATATGCAGGAATCCTGAAGTCAAATATAATCCCTTTTAAGACCTTTTTTAAGACCCTTTCCATACATTTTAAGACCTCATCGCAACTTCGAGTTCTAACCGGTTACATTGGTGACAAACTTTACCTCACATTTACTATATACAGTATTGATTGTCCTTCCTCCTTATCTTCCAACCATTTGGACGCTAACTTGCATTTCCCCATCTATAGCTTCAAAAAAAGCTTGGAGCTTTGCGTGTCTGAAGCTTGGGGATTTTATTCGAGCACCGGCATACAAAGCAAAAAACCCCGGGGATTTTATGCGAGCAATATATATATATATATAAACTCCCCAAACAGGCGAAAACCTACCAGTTTCACACACTGTCTCTGCCACCTCCCTCCATGCCTGGTTCCTCCGGTTTGTATCCCAGTAAATAGTTCTGGTCGTAAAGAACCGGGTGATTTGCTACCGTAATTTCTCGTTTGGAATATGAGGAAATGAACTGCGGTCTGGCTCTCCCAGCTTGCACGCGGTTTGATTGGCTAGCGATTGAACTGTCAGATTTGCATAAACGGGATTTGATTGGCTGACGCTGGCTACTCCGGCGTCTCCGGCTTCAGAAGTTGAACATTGTTCAACTTTTGCAGCCTGAAACGCCAGGAAAGCTCCGCTCTGCTACCCACAATTCAGTTCGGCGAAAAGCGAGGCAACGTGACGTCACCCCATTCAAAGTGAATGGGCAGACGCGTTGGAAACCGTTTTTGAAGCTGTCGAAGCTGTAGTGTGGACGGGCCGATGTTGTTTAACAACCGGCGTAAACAGACCTTCGCGCGCTATCAAGCAGTGAGCGTGCGATGTCCTGTACAGATGACGTCAAATCCAACGGGATGCCATAAATAAACTACACAGAATCACACTACACACCTACGCAATGATTACATTCAGGCAGACTGTAGAATACAACCTCTTTGGACAATTGATATTGGAAACAAGCTACAAAATGTAATACCTTGGAAAATGCCGTTTAATACTTTTTAATAGCCGTAATTTTCATTAAATTGATTTATCAACTTTTAATACTTTTTAAGACCCCGCGGACACCCGGTCTTTGCAAGCTCTTGTGGGGCCACAGAAAATGAAGTCACGGGGCGAGTTTGGCCCCCGGGCATTGAGTTTGACACCCCTGCCCTAGGAGATTCTAATACCCTTCATTTCACTCTGGCAGTACTGGTGAACCTTCTGTGAAAGTTAGAGCTTATTTTCTCTTTATTTAAAGACCCATCAGCCGTTTTATCAGACATTTTCTTTTTCTTATTCCTTCCCAAATAACTTTTCTTCAATCTGAACCGGCAGACACTTTAATGCACAGAGCAGGCTTCTCCTCACCAAATAAATTACACTATTCAGCTCTAACCTTTTTTCTTTGTTGGCACTGCACTATCTCTAACAATGGCACAGGAGGAGGTTAATAAAACTTTGGCAGTGAGAAAAAGTATATTCGGTATGGTTTGAAACTCCTCTTCTTCACTCTCTATCCTTTTTCTGTCACCTCATTGTTCTCTCGTCGCACAAAAGGGCCTTTCAGCGTCCCCATGTGATGGAAATTGAAATCCAGAGTAAAATCAGGGAATCATGTGCAACACAACGGAAGATGAAATTCAATCAGGGAAAAGCATTTATTTCCGATTAAGATGGGAATGAGACGACACCAGGTGTGATGGTCTATTATAAATCTTTACATTGGTTCACACACAGGTGAAGCTCGATATCACAGTGCCAACTTGTGTGTTTTATAATTTGCTTGAAATCAAGAATGGATGAAATGACAGTATGTAAACAAACGTAGACAATCCAATAGAAATAAATGATCATCTCGTTCAATGTAGCATCTTAGCGTCTTTCAGGTCATTGTGTTGGCATGCAACCACACTTAAAAATGACAATTACCAAGGTGATAATAAGTCAGTATTGCATGATACAGCTTGTTCTGCTGTAATTTTTATATATAATTGTAATAATTGATTGTTTTAGTTTCTTCATGGACGTTTAACCCTTGTATGGTATTCGGTCTGAGGGACCCTTTTTCATTATTTAGCTAAAAAAAATAATATGATAAATCATTTGTTCAAACCCACACTCAATGGCCTTGGCTCATTTTCTGTGAAGAACATGTATCATACAGTCTATGATCAGAACACATTTTCAATGACCACCCACTGTACCCCCCCTACACATTTACATTACATACAAGGTGGTTCGGGTTGTAAATGCACTGTGGACTCAGGGCTAACAAAAGTGTGGAAATTGTAGGTCCTGTCTGTGCACGTGTCTGGGCCGTGTGTGTGTGTGTGTGTGTGTGTGTGTGTGTCTCAGCATTGAAACCACCTAANTCCGTCGTGTCCGTTCGGTCGTGTCTCTAGTGTGTGTGTGTGTGTGTGTGTGTGTGTGTGTGTGTGTGTGTGTGTGTGTGTGTGTGTGTCTCAGCATTGAAACCACCTAAACAAAAGTGATTATCAGGCAGAAGATCATCCTTCCTGTCCAAATGTCTTAGTTTAGTAGGAGAGACGGGGGGACTTGAGTAGGCTTAATGGCGCCATCTGTTGAACAGACTTTTATAAATCATTTACTTTTCAACATTCACCTCAGTATAGCTCAATCAGATAACATGACAAACACTTATTTCCAACAATGAGGCAAATAAAAAACAAAGACCAAGCAGACACTAGAACTTAAGAAAAAATAACCAAAAAGTGTTGTTGCAATTTCATTAGAAATATGCTATCTTCTTACTTTTTAAAAGTGCTAACCTCTGTAACTGATATTATTTATGTTTAAAGTTGATCTAAAACACTGTTGAATTTGATCAATTCTTACTGTACAGCTTGCTGCTAATTTATGTTAATAGTATCAAAAAAAGAGTCATCATTAAAAATTGTAACGCAGTTCAAGTTTAAAAAACAATGTACGTTTTTACATTGAGGTATTCGTATTGTAAGACAATTGTACTTTTTGAAACTCTTGCTCCATCCTGCGTCAACCTGTCTATCTGTTAGACATTTTTAAATGTTCCTCTCAGAATCACATGAATGACCACAGAAAAACTAGCATTTTGAAATGACAACTGCTAAAAAATGGAAGTCAATGTGGACAGAAGGAGGGTAACTTGACATGATGACAAATCCAGATTGGATCCTCAGTCTTTTCAGAGACAGTAAATGATGAACATAAAAATATAAAATCTTCCCGTTCTTCTAAAAAGACATACACCATGTTTGTGTATACCTGCAGCATCCTCTGTGCAACCTCGTGGACTTTTCTTTCCCACAAACCATCAGAGAGTGCAGATGTACCAGCTGTACGACATGCTGCTTTCTAGGAATCTGCTCTCAGTGCTTCCTAGAATCCCTCTGGAGCGTACCATAAATATTCACCCGGCTCAAGCAAGCCTCTGAATCATGGAGACAAAGGCAGGTATTCACTGATGAACAGATTGTCTGTAATAAAAACCCTCATTTCTATTAATCATTAATATCCCACCTAATAAAGAAATCTTCATTTTCTATTTAGGTTCAACACAGTTTCCTCCAATCACAAAGCAATTATTTAAAGGTGTCACCTACTGTGTTTTGGAGGTCTGTTTCTTCAAGGAAAAGGCTCCACAACAACCCTTTTTCAAATACCATTATCAGAATTTAATCTCCTATCAAAAAGAAATGGGTGTGAATCAGGGCCAGGTATTAATATGCATTTTGACTCATTATAAGCCACCCTGCAGCCCCTTATTACTCGGAGCACCACATTTGGATTAATCCACATCTGAAAAAAAGTCTCATTAAACTGTTTAAGCCCCTAAAGCAACGTTTCCTTCTGTTTGAGTAACGTTTGATTATAACTACATTGACCAGTTGCTTCAGGAAATCACTTTACTCACATTTTCAAAGATTCAAACTGTGTCAGTATCAACGCCTGATACATCTTATTTCTCTCATCTCAATTGTTGTTTAAAAACTTTAAAAACCAATGAGCCACACTGTTGCAATGAGGGACATACATTACTACTGAAACAACTGGATTAATCCGCTGCTGGAAATATACCCCAACAAATGTAATATGTCCTACCCTCCCCAAAACAGTTTTTTTTTAAACTTCAGTGACAAGTTGTTTTACAAAAATATATTTATAAAGATATAGTTCCTCAGTAATAACCAAACATAATCCAACTTCATAGCACATTAGAATATGTTGAGCTATCACAGCAGGATTTGAAGCAAACTGTAGCTTTTAATCATTTCTGGCAATCAAATCAAACCAAACAGGAATATATTTCTGATTTGAACTTCATAAACGTTATTAATAATGTTGCAGATGAACTAAACCTTTAAGCTGCCAGGTTTCAGATGAAAATCTCATCACAGTTCAAAGACATTCATTTAAATGAATCATATTCCACTTGTTTATGAAGTGCACAGATTTTGTATCTCTAAAAGTCAAGGTACAATAGCTAAATTCCCATAATGCAATGCATGCTATAAAATGTATAACACCTGTCAATAGCACAAAATGACCTCGAATGTTTTTTAATAGAATAATGTATACTTATTTATTCATAGTGATGAAGGTTTTCACTCATATCTGTAGATACAGTATGTCAACTCAACTACTCCATCTTTTGTCTTTATTATTGTGTTATCGCTTACCTGTCCTATCCTGTGTTTTACTCTGATTGCTGTTGCTGCTCAGCAATTTAATTTCCATACAGGAATTAAGAAAGATTTCTTACCCACAAGTATGACAACTGAAGATGAGACAATTACATTGAGGTGCAATAACATGAAACCAACACTAGAGAGCAGTGTTCCCTCACATATATCATGTGTTCGGACCTTTGGATTCCTTCATGATTCTCTGTGGATCGGTGACCACACACAAAATCTCACATACACACACACACAGACGCACACCCACCTGCTGGACCTGCTGCTGATCTCTCTGTTAACAGATCTGATGGTGACAGTCTGTCAGCAGCAACAGAGAAAAGCAGCCTCTTAACACGCATCACTAAGCCCGGCACGTAGCACTGGAGCTGTTTATGATCGCTGTGTGTTTTATTAAGAAAGGTGTGTGTGGTCTGCTATGCACACTTTACTTCACTTGAAATAGCTAGGAATCATTCAAATGTTTGAAGCAGATATTTAATTAACATACATAGGGCCTTACGTGACAAAGCACTACAGAAGGTTTCAAAATGTCCAAACTATTGAAGTTGTGATGTGTGCAGACTCAAGAAACACCAGCTTGAGTTCCATCTCAAAAGTTGTTCTCAAAAGTAGGTTGCCCTACCTCCAACCTGTGTTAATTGTGTCGTAAATTAGGGCCTTAGGTTACGAAAGTTGAAACAATATGAGTGTAACCTACAGAACGAAATGTTGAAGTTATGATGTAAACACAGAAAAAAAGCAGCTTGAATCCCATCTCAAAAGTACATATTTGTTTCTTCTTAACCAGTTACACCAACTTCCCTTATGCCATAGTTGCATAGACAAAAAGCATTTCACTTCAAATCAAAATGTTGCTCCCGATATACTGTACGTTTACGGAGATAACTGTAACTAAATCAAACCTGGCAGATCAGCTGTTTGTAATTGTTTTAACAGCAATATGGATAATTTTGGAACAAACTGACGAAGAAAGAAAGGATTTTCTGTAAAGTTCTCAAGACTTGTGACACTTGGTAGAAGATGATAGAAGACCTTTAGAGGCACTTTCATCGTGAAGGCATTTGACTTTTTCCTCCTTGCTGCAACACCCCTGCTGCAACTGTTACACACAGCTAGGTCGGAGAAGCCACGGGACCATTTACTGAATCTGCGAGCAACATGACTGCAGATGAAGCTCAGGAGGACAAGACTTTACGAGCTGCACGAGGACTTTCACCACACATAAGAGATTACTACATTACACTGAGCGTTGGCTAAATGCACCACGGGGAGAAGGAGTGTCGTATCAACACTGATGTAACGTACTCACACTTTCACAACCTTGTTTATCCCTGACATCATGTCACCCTCTGCCTTTTCTCCTTCCCTTACCCCATCTTCCTCTGGCAGGAAATGGAGGAGAGAAAGTGTGACTTGATGATGAGTTACTTTAGTTCATTACACATACGTTTCAGATCCTGTGTTAACCTGGCCTTTTCTAATTAACGCATGTGAAGGCGTCATACGTATTGCTCCTGGTAATGTTGCCTTGTGTGTCTTTATGGGCTGATTATGGGCTGTTGCGAAAACCAGTAGCCTATTAACAATAACTTTATTTAAAAATTAACTTAAACTAAATAACACGTATCAATAATGTAGTATACATACACAAATGTTGCGTAAATTATCCTTCACCTCTCACTCTCCATTAGTGTATAGTGATTTATTTCGTATGCTTTAATACAGTCATGGTAACAGACTCTCTTCACCTGTAGCCTATACACTTGCATTTTGAGTGTAATTCATCCAACAAATCATAAAAAACACACAGTAAACAAAGATAAAGAATAATTTGACAGAAAAGACGATTTATAATTGTTTTTATGTATCATGATAATGTTGTTACTGTGATTTATTTTGTTCATGATCATTCTTTTTTCTATATTCTGATATAAAAACTAGTCTGGAATGAAATGTCACCTTTTTTCGGTTTTGTTTGTTTTCTCTCATCCAATACCAAATGCCAGATTCATTGCAACAACGCTTGAGGTAATGCTATCTGCTTCAATCATTGAATACTAGCAATGGAAATGTATCATTTTAGATGTGTTAAGGAATAAAATATATTTAAAAATGCTGTAACAGAATCTGATCTGCCACCTATAGCTATATTTTGTCGGCAAAAGTAACAAGACATTATATTATATTTAATATATATATATATATATATATATATAACTGAATTCCCTTTATTGTATTCATTGCACCACTTTACACCCAAGCATATTCCTTGCATTCGTAAACCTACTTGGCAATAAACTTGATTCTGATTCTGACATTAGCCACCTGATATTCTGCTTTCAAAATATCTGTTGTGAAATATCATAAAAGCAGATAAATCACAATCTCCAAAATGCAAACAACCTTTTTTGAATCAAAACGGCTTTGTCTTTTCAATTGTCAGCCTCAATTTTAGGTCAATGGGCTAGGCAGATATTACAGAAGAGAACATTATAGGACGAGAGCGGAGAGAATAAAGCAAACAGTGTTGATTATGTGGAGTAGAGACCAGCAGCAGCGCAGAGAGCTCCATTAGGCTAATTGCTATTGGAACTGGGATGTAGTGGCACTCTACCGGCACCTAACACCAGCTCCTGGACCAGATCCTGCACCCAATATCAATCGGCGTCCCTGGAGTGGCCCCCGTCCACAATCTAAGCGCTCTCAAATCCAATAAGTGGCCCCTACTCAGTCATAATGGCTAATTGCACAACTCATTGTGGCGGTAGCAGCGGATAAAACTGCTCACGCTCACATTGTTTTCACATTTCCATGTTTTGTTGCCATGGCAGGGGAGGCATAGAAACGCGGGGGGGTTAGGCCTGTATACTTTCAATAAGAGCTTGGCACCAGCCAGGCTGAAATGTAACCACGCTTCTTGTTCTTATTGCCCCCTCCCCCCCCCCTCCTCTCTTTTCAACCACTTCAATCACACAGAGGGACATGCATGTGACAGTGGTAGGATTACACAACGGGGGGTGGGGGTGTCCAAATGTAGCAAAAGGCAGGAAAAAAGTCCCTCTGCTCTGCTGTGTTAGTTGTTGCTGTCATTGGCTCTTCAGCATGCTTGCATACAGACATAATGGCATATTGCTGAAGCCCCATGCTGCGTGCCAGTGTACACTGAGGAGAAAACGCTGTGTTTTCACTGTCACACTGTTGGGAAACTAGTTGGATGGTCAGGAGTTAAGAAACTACTTTGCATGATGAAACTATGGCAGATATTCATGGTGGGACAAGTACACTCTCAAGTGGTGCAATTAAGGTGAATTACACCATTTGATGCTGTAAAACTGCTTTAAAATAATACTTCAAATACCAAAAACGACACAGATGTTGGCATTTATAGTGTAAAAAGTATCCTATGTTGATATCTTACACTGCTCTGTAACTTTTATACCTGTCTTGTTCTATTTTAGCTTGTTTTACTTTGATGTATTCTCTTGGCTTTTTGATGACTGTTTATAAATGTAGTTCAATGTTATTTTATATTGTGTTTCCACTATATCTTATTTCCCATTTATTTGTATTTTGGTATTTATATGCAATGCCTTGTTTACATGCTGCTATGAAAAACTATTTCCAAAATTAGGCTCATAAAGGAAATCTAATATAATTGAATCTAATAGCTCTACAAATCCTCAAGATGAACAAAGGAAAAAGTAACTAATGTCTCACTGATTTCACATTACAGGTTGTCCACAACTTTTTCTTTTATCGTTTTTTGCTAATCATCTGATCCACTCTGGTTTGGAGGTTAAAGAATTATTGAAACTCTAAAGGGACAATATCAGTAGTTTTGGAGAGTTCAGATGTGGTTTGACTTCCCCTTTTGAAAGCATTATTTTTTAAATAAAACAGAAATGCAATTTTGTGAAGAAAGTAGTGCCAGAAAGTCCCCAAAATATATTAAAGTAAATGAGATCAGTTAAAAACCCTGTAGCTGTAAGTAAGAGAACAACAAGCTTCTATTTATTAGTACTTTTTATAAGTTCTACTTGTACTAATGCTAACGCCCTGTTGAATGCACCAAACAGATGCCACCCCCTTGATCTGCTCACATTCAGTCATCCTCTTTCGTGCCTTAGAGCTGAATTAAACACAGAAGGTAGTGTTTGTGCACAGAATCAAGTATAAATACTGTTTTCACTCTTCGGAGAGAGACCACATATCCTCTTCAAATGTAATGCCATGGTGAGTGCATCCACCGTACACCGCAGACTCCGAAAGCATGCCGGGGAAGAGGAGGGTTGTGGGTAAGTCAGCGTGTTTGTTTTACAGTGATTAGCCTATTATGCGGTCCGGCACTAGATGCATGCCTCCGTGACCTCTCTGGGCTGAGTGGGTGAGTCGCGGGCGTCATTATGGACACTCGGCTGGGCGGGGATCCGGCTCCGTCGCTGTCGTGGAAATAAGCGAGCGGACGGAGGCCAGAGGAGTTTGTGAGTTCAACGGCATGGAGGTCACAGCAGGTCACACACATACACACACACATACACACACACACACACACACACACACACACACATACGGCTTCTGTGGTGT
>NW_011359143.1:166110-170879 GCF_000735185.1 Notothenia coriiceps
GGAGGAGGAAGATCCCTGCAGAGAGAAAGTATGTGTGTGAATGAAAGAAGGGTGTGTGTGTGTGTGTGTGTGTGTGTGTGTGTGTGTGTGTGTGTGTGTGTGTGTGTGTGTGTGTGTGTGTGTGTGTGTGTGTGTGTGTGTGTGTGTGTGTACTTGTGGCTTCAATTGCGAGTCCAAGAGAAAGAGAGGAGCTGCTGTTGGTCAGTTTTGGCTCGGGGTGTTGGTCTCGTGGATTTCCTAAAACAAACTCCAGCTCTGACAACTTTATGCTTTGACTGGAAGCAAACAGACTACAACTGAACTTACACAAGAAACACGGAAATAAAAAGGTAGTCATTTAAAACTAGCCGTGTCTAAAAGAGTCTCGAGATACTCTACTTTTACTATTTCCTCATGTAGCCTTTACTTAACTCAGTACAGACATGTCATTTTATGTTTCCAAAGGTATGTCGTAAGACCGACGTTTGAGCGTTTTTTGTCTAAATGCAGGATAGCAGTCGTTGTGATTGCAAGCAAGTCGAAATTCAAGCTCTTAGAACCCATCTGCTATTGTCTGTGAACAATTTAGCTTTTATATTAGCAAAGAAATCAACTGTTGACCAAGTGCAATGTTTTTGGTTATGAACAAATCCTGTTGTAGATGACCTGATTGCTCGACTCAAACTTATTACTCGCGCCTCAAGTTGCAAACACAAAGTCCGGAGCTCGAATGAAAAACTCTTGTAATCACTTGCTACACCATTTGAAAGCTCTGAAACAATGTCAATCTGCTGATGAAGAATGTGGTGGCCTCTTCTTTTTTTAAGTGTGTTCCTCCTGGTTGAGGACACAGGAGAGTGAATAGAGGGTCAAAGATTCTCCCTACTAAGATCACTGTATGTACGATTACAATAAGTCTGCAGTTTGCTGATTGGTTCCTCTGACAGGAGGGCGGATCACCGGCCTCCACAAGCCTGAAGACAGGGTTAGGGTTGGTAACTGTTTGGTAAACGCCTTGGTGAGCTTTAATCGAGGTGGCGATGAAAAGACAATTGAAAGACATATTTCATACTCTTGAGCTACTATTGCACCTCTGCCAGTGTATTGATCCACACAGCTGACACCTGTTTTCTGAGCCCTTCACCCAGACTACAGCATCACATCCAATGGGGAACGACACCCTACTTGCACCACTCCCTATCCTTTAACATCTTACTGCAACTTTCATTCAAAATCCTGAGACAGATAAAGAGTAGATGAGAAAAGGAACTTTCACATTTCAGGGTAATGACTAGAAAATCATCTGCACTGCTAACATTGGACACCAGATCTTTAAGTAGCCTGTGAAATGCATTCATTTAAAAGAGCAAATATGCCACAGTAGTTGCACAGTAAGTGTAGAGGCTTATTTATTTAACTGGCATGATTTATAGCAGGAAAACGACTGTGCTTCTATTTTGAGGAACTCTTTGTGTCCATACATGCATGGCAGTTAAAAATCCCTGATCCTTGAATCTTAAAAGCATCACTGTCTTCCTCTCTAAAGCCAAGAGGAAGCCAAGTAGTGAAAGCTGACAAGGAGAGCTGTAATGGCAAAGTCAATAAAAAGTTCCCAACGTTTTAGTTTTTATTACCAGTAGTGGCGGATGGAAAAAGCAGATTTGACCGGCCACCGTCGTGAGAGTCTCCACATTGTCTTGTGTCCTGTCGCTCTCTTTTTCACTGACTACATCATGTCTTGGCACACAGATTAAAAAACCCCTCTGGTTTATTAGACCCCGAATGATAACCACATGAGGGTAATTATTGCATTATACAGACTTCTCTAGAAAGACTGCCTAGATCAATACATCAAGCTGGAATGAGCGTCGGCTCTTAAGAGACACAAGATGTGGTGAGGTTATTTGTGTAAATGCATTTTAAAGGCAGTTTAGTGCAGTAAAATGGAGGGTTGTGCAGTGTGTGGTGTCCTGCATTTTAAACACATTCAGTCACCCCGTCAGAGACTCTGACACCCGTCTGGTGTTGGTATCAAAGAGCTGAGATTTATTACTGTTGACTTTAAGGGCCCAATGAGTAGGATTTTCCTAAAGAACAATGTGTCTGTATCTGCAGGGACCTCACCCTGCCCTCTTTTCTTTTCACTATGTTATGCTCAGCACGTTTCTGGGCGTCAACGTCTTGTAACATAGCAACCAGGTGCCAGATTGTAAGAATTGCATTTTGGAGGAAGCTACCTTCACAGATACGTAACAACCAGCTCAATCTGGTCATTTAATCTGCCTGATTAAAACAGAACGTTTTTTGCACATTTCTTAAACACAAAACACTGAGGAATTGGAGTCATTTTCCCTAAATGGCACCATTATTTTGTTTTTGTGAAAAGGTCATATACTATTATCATCATCATGTATTTTACAATGTCTCTATTATTGGCTCCATATTGACAAAATAGATGTTTAAATTGCTTGGACAAGTGATTAAAAGCAGGAGGATTTAATATTCTTTACTTTTACTTTTGATACTTTGAGTAAATTTGGTTGATTATTCTTGTATACTCTATAATACTGAAATGGGCCATTGTGAAGAATGAGTACTTTTAGTTTTTGTCCTTCAATTTCATTTTGATGATAATACTTTCGTGCTTTTGCTTAAATAACATTTTGAATGCATGACTATTACTTATAATGGACTGTTTTAAGACCATAGTGGTTCTACTTTTCCTCAAGTACAGTATCCAATTACTTTTCCCAACCCGGATCTTATCTTATCCTATCCTATCTTATTTTATGATGGAAAAGATCACGCTCAATGCTGCTAAGCTAAACGTAATGTTTGAAAGAGTAGTTTATTCTTTAACACTAAGATTCAGAAAGTTGTGTGTGTTTGAGTCTAGTATTGGTTGAACACATGCACTGACACTGAGCTTTAAATGTAACATCTCTGTGTTTTGATGATATGAGAACAAATGAGGAACTTGAACCCCTGTGATCTGGGGTCCCTGACCTTCGACCCGGGCCGATGGTCAGCCTCAGCAGGCGCTCGCTCCAGGAGCAGGAGAGCAACTGTGAAAACACTCTTATTAAACTGTACCCCCCTCCATCCCCCTGCCCTGTACCCTCGGTCTACACAACAACTGAAAATGCAGTAAAGCAGACTGAAGATGAGACAATGGGATCGACTTTCAGAGGCCTCTGCCCCCCCGTCCCTGCACACTCCCAGGAGTCTGTGCTGCTGTCGCTCACACGGCTGTCAAGTCATCAGTCAAACTAAGAACACTCAGACACATGCAATGAATGCTTTTCCAGGAACATGCACGCACATATTTAGAGAACAAACACACGCGCAACAAAAGCATGATCACAGGCATCACACACACACTTTAACCCTCCGGGCACAAGCACGATATTAACACTCACAAGGACACACACACATTTTCATCATAGGCCTGCCCTCTCCGGTGGTTCAGTGTCACCTGTTGAACTCCCTCAGACACACCTCTCAGCCTCAGCCAGACAAACACAGAGAGCGTGTGTGTGTGAGGTTGAAATGCCAGCGAAGGCCAGGTGCTGCTGCCTGAAGCAACCGGACACTACGGCCCGTCCACACTACAGCTTCGACAGCTTCAAAAACGGTTTCCAACGCGTCTGCCCATTCACTTTGAATGGGGTGACGTCACGTTGCCTCGCTTTTCGCCGAACTGAATTGTGGGTAGCATAGCGGTCCTTCTCCGCCGTCTCCGGCTGCTGAAGTTGAACAATGCTCAACTTCGGCAGCCGGAGACGCCGGAGTAGCCAGCGCCAGCCAATCAAATCCTGTTTCTGAAAATCTGACAGCTCAAGCCCTAGCCAATCAAACCGCGTCTAAGCTGGGAGAGATATCCCGCCGTTGATTTCTATATTTCAAAAAAAGCGTTCATTCATGTGATTGGTTGTTGGTCGCGGTGCTCGAATAAAATCCCCAAGCTTCAGACACGCCCAGCTCCAAGCTTTTTTTGAAGCTGTAGTGTGGACGGGCCTAGAGGACAAATGTTCTAAGGGTCGAGGGTTAACGGCGGTTACGTTTGGTTGTAATCATTACTTGGTTAAGGTCAAGGTCCTGGCTTTATGAGTAAAATAAATCATACCAAATGTTATGTCCAACCATTGACTCAGACCTCCTCTATTTTACAAGGTTGTGACGTGATTTTCGGCTTTGCTTCTTGGAAACAGGCATGATAATTAGCATGACTGATTGGTTAATTGTTATGAAACACAAGTCCTGTTAAGTGGAGAGTCTGAGCAAAGACTGGAGGATGGTTTGAAGTTTTAAATAAACTAAATATTCTGTAATAAAAGATAAGTGCGACAGGTAGTTGAAAATCGTGTTCCTTTCACCAATTGTATTCTATTTTTAATTGTATCATTAACACACATAAAGAATGAAGATGCCGCTCATCTTGAAAGACAAAACCTTCTGAATAAAAGATAATAGGTCTAAAGTGGGACGGATAATTGAAAACAAATTCCTTTCCCCGATTTGTACATCTTTAGATTATCTCAAGTTGTTTCAAGCAAACAAAAAGTAGTCTGTGCTGTTAACACCTCGTGAAAAAGCTCTTTGAGGTTTACGTGTTAAGCACTGAGCCTGTTTTTCAGGTCTCAGGCTCGAAAAAGACATTTCCAGAACAAATCTCCATATCTTCCCTTCTAAAAGGGGAAAATTGATAATCTTTTTTCTCAAAGTAAAGATAAACCTGTCAGTTGGATGTAGAAAAGTCAGAATCAATATAGATGTTTTTTTATTTAAAA
>NW_011359143.1:170928-175928 GCF_000735185.1 Notothenia coriiceps
TCCAAAGTTTCTTTTTTACTTATAGTGAAAACCACCCTTGGATGATGGTAAGGTAGACTAAAAGCTTTAGGAATCCAAAGTACAACATATAATAAGTACCCTGTATCAAGATTGATGCAAAACAAGTGACATTTGACCTTTTTAGAGAGGTTTTTACCGTTTCTCTGGAACCCATTGGCCGGTTTTGGTGATTGACATCTCTTTTTGACCGTTAGAGCCAATAGAATCGAAGGGGGATTTCCACATAGACACACACATTAATAAAAAAAGGTGGGGGCTTTGCGCATACAGGTTTGCATCAGAGCGAACCTAGCTCACGCACTGACATCTGGAAACGGAAAAGCAGGTTTATTGCTTATGGATTATCAGAAATCATTTCAAAGGGACAGACACATTGGAGTAACCTATGGATTAACCTTCAGCAGCGTTTTTATCGTTTTAATGCCATTGAAGACCACTTTTGACCAGAAAACGACAAAGGTAAGCTATTTTTGCCGTTTTTAGCTACCTAGCGCCACATGTTTTGATGTCTGTTCTTGTTAATATCTTCGCGAGTTCTTATCATGGAGTGATAATGTAGGTACCGATCGATTCTGTGTCTTCTCATAATGCTAATCGATGGGTTGGACTTATCACGATAAGTAATAAGGGTGTTATTAGTGAGTTTCTGTGCAGTAATGCGTTAGCATTTTTCCGCTCGTGGCTAATTCAGAGGCAGAGCTAATGCTTTGTGGGTTTTAAAAAAAAAAAGATCTGTTAGCTGAGTTTCTTCCCGTTACATGGATAAAAAACATTCATAGGTTATTGAATATTAAGATGCCCTCAGACGCTGTTTCCTGCAGATGACGCGTTTTTCCCCCCTGGGGGGGTGTAGAACAGGTTAAGGACATTAAGAAAATAATATTTCAGTTAAAGACACAGATACCTTACCTAATACGCAGTTATAATCTGACATGTATCAGTTTTTTGGCATCAAAAGTCTCCAGGAAGCAATCAATTGTCCGTAGCTTTTGTAAAGCGGAAGCCACAGAGCTGTGTCCACCACAGGGTGTTCTTCCTCTTTGTATCTATTTGAAACTGCCTTGATGTGGCAGCAGGATATGAAGAGTATCAGTGTGAGAAATCTGTTTACACACACCATAAAACATGATTACACATGATGTCTGAGCAGAATCAACACATACATCTTCTGCACTGTCACTTCAAACTCCGCAGAAGCCATTTCCTTCCGCTAATCTCCTGCTTCTGAGGAGAAAATTACACGTCGCGTCAGATAAGACGGTCGAGGAATCAAAATAACACTCTCTCTTTTCTTCCCACCGTCAATCAACCCCAGAGCAGAGACACTGGTTAGTGGCAGAGCCGGGGGATACAACGAGACAAAGCCAAAAACACAGAGAGAAGCTGTAACAGATAGGCAGCGAGCGAGGGAGAGGAGGAGGCCGAGAGGAAGGAGGGATGAGACACGGATAGGAGGGGAGATAAGGAGATTAGAAATGAGGAGGTGACATGTGAGTAAGATCGAGGCGATAACAAGTAGGGAAAGAGAAAATGAGGGCAGGTGGATGAAAGAGGGAAGGTAAGGAGAGACAAATGGAGAGAATAAGAGAAGGGGAAACAAGAGATAAAGAAGAATAAAATGATGATAGAGGACAAGAAATTGAGAGAGGAAGTTAGAAGGGTAGGTGAGGCAGAGGAGGTCAAGACGAGTAAAAGAAAGACGAGAAGTGAAAACTACAGCATATCTCTAGTTTGGTTATTATTCACTATCTTTCTCCTATTATTATTTGTAACTGTTTCTACTATTGTGGCGTTCTGTGTCAAACAACTAGGTTCTGTTTATGCTCAGTTGTACCGAAAAAACCATTCTGTGGTTTCTTGAGGTCTGACCAACCTGATGAATGCATTTCCTTCCTCATAAGACATTTGCAAATCTGATTTTCAAATATAATTATATTTCAAATCGTGCACTGTTTGCATCAATATTAGCTTGCTTGTAGTCTTTGTTGCTGCATTTCTTCGTGCCTTACTGCTACTAACTGTTGACGAGTTAAAGTGTGTGGAACCAACAGGAACCCACTCGTAAAATTGTTCTGCAAGGCTACTTAGTGAAATAAATGATTGCCAACCAGGGAAAATGTGTGTAAATGTTTTTGTTCATTTGGTTCTTTGCATGGACTTTTAATTAATCATATAGCCTCTAAAATTTGATTCACATTCAGTCTGATCACACCTGAGGCAAAAACGTAAAGAAGAAGAGCAGGGCCGGCCCTAGACTTTTGGGGGCCCTAAGCGAGCTTTGGCTTGGGGGCCCCCCTCACTCTAGCGCGTTCTCGCTACACACAACACGGAACCAGCTTTTGTCTTATGATGTTAGCATAAGCACACATATTGTATAAAGAAGCATGTAAACACCGTGGACCTAACATCCTCACCTCCTCTAGGGGGGTTCGGGGCATGCTCCCCCGGGTAGATTTTTTTAAAATATTGAAGTCAAATGCATCAATCTGGTGCACTTTGAGAGCAAAATTAAGAGATCTATGGATACATCTCTCAACACCCATATGACATACTTATCACGGCGACGGTGTACTGAGAAAAAAAAAAATTTCTTTTTTTTTTTTTTGCTAGGGGGCCCTTAGTGGCTGCGGGGCCCTAAGCGGCCGCTTATGTCGCTTAATGGGTCGGGCCGGCTCTGGAGAAGAGAGACAGATGTGAGAGTTTGAAAGTGAGAGGAGGAATTAGAAGCTGCATGATTTGGAAAAAATAACTAATTGTGATTATAATACCTCATATTTCAATTGTGAAATGATTCCCGGTATAAGGGATAATGACAAATAACTCATTTACAATAACAAATATGTAAAGATGATAATAGTATGTTTTTTTCTGTGATCAAAAAAGGCCACTGTTTGTGGGATATCTCTTCAGCACGACAAAACTTAACTCAGAATTACATTTTGATATTTTTCCTTAACCAAATATTTGGTTGCCAACACAATTTCTGTATTACGAAATAAAAAAGAAAGAAGGAGAGAGGAGAGGAAGAAAGAGAGAGGAGGAATGGTGCCAGGGTGAGAAAGATAGAAAGAGAAAGAACGTAGAGTTACAAAAAATAAAGGAGGTGAGAGTGTGATGGAGGAGGAGAAGTGAGAGGTTGATGAGGTGGATCCAGAGAGGGAGGGAGGGAGGACTGCCATTGTCGCCCCACCTGTGTGTGATGGCAGGATTTCCGGCAGAGGCAGTATTGTTTTCTCTCCTTTATGTGGTTTCCAGCCCCCAGGATACGGGGAAGCGTCAGGATATCTGTACACACTTCCTGTATAGCACAAAGCCGCCCAGCGCTGCTCTGCAGATCCCCAGATAATCCAACACCCGCTGTGTGTTTAAGAGAGACCCAGAAACACGAGACCTGAGCGGCGCTTCCTATCACACCTGATGACACTTTCAATATACACAGAAACACTTTGAATACAAGCGGTTTCTTGGAACATGAGTGTTTTCAGTGACAGTGTTGGTACCAGTGCTCTCCTCCTGTATTTGTCAACCCTCAATGGACGGTAGATGTGTTAGGGAATGGTAACAGCGCCCAAAAGTCAGACGCCAATGTGAGTTTCCTGAGTATAAAAAGCTCATTTCTTTATTAAGAATGTCTCAGATAAGACACTAATGCCATAGACTCATCTGTACACTGCTGAGTCAAGCTGATGACAATATTGGTGAATCTAGCAGCTAAAGAGACGGATAGAAGAAACAGGTATAGAGAAGCTCATGCCATATTCAGATTGATGGTGTGTTTAAGGCTAGCATGTGCTCTTTATACATCTACTGAAAAGTTATTTACAAGCTGATGAGCTTGGTAAATATCCCTATTGCAACACAGCAGGATGCACATATGACTTGTTTATAATTAGCGTGCTACCAAACTTGAACTGCTGTTTTACAACTTACACAGTACTCTGTGGATAAGGCAGTCAATTACATCATGTGAGGCTATACCCACTTTACCACAAATAGGAAAGAAGAAGAGCTCATCTGCACAACACCATTTATTCTTTATATGAGGTCAGACAACACTTCATAAAAGTTTGTTTCAAGTAAACCCAGGCCTTTAGTTCTTCTCCTCACCCAGCAGCTAACTCTTGCAAGTACAACAACGATAACCCCCGCCCCACTTTACATTTACTTCCAGTCAAAAGGTCCCACTACCAGGAATCAAACTGTTGGAATCAAACCCTGGGGATAACCCCACCATTTTCTCCAGACCTCCAAGAGCTTGATAAAACACTTCTTGCAATTTACCATGAGGAATTGTACTGATGAAATGCACCTCATTGAGTAAGTTGTTTTAAAAGAATGCAACCTTTTCTCCATTTCTAACCCTCTTAGCAACCACCACAGAGACTTAGGATGATTACAACACATCTAATTTAATCAATTGTATTGGTTTTCAACAATGCAAGCAATGATCACACAGGAATGTAAGGGCGAGGAGCTTCAACACTCCCCATTTTTCTGATGCAGACGTGTACGACAACACCCACGAATACTGCCAGGAAAACCTGCCCCGCGGGCCTCCAGGAGAACCTTTAGAGAAATCTCAACCCACCACGGTTTAAGTTGACAGATGTGTTTGTCGGAGACACTTGTTGGCCGCACAAAAGCTGCTGGTAGCTTTTGTTGCCAAAGATGACAAGCAGAATCGCCTTACTCTGACAATGGAGGGCTGCGTTGATATTGTATTGTGTGTCAGCCTTTTTTAGGTCTCAGTGAAGAGGTGATCTGCCATCACACAATATTTGATTTCTTGTGAAGTCCCCAAACAACAAAGAAGCTGTAAAAACTGCTCCCTTTTTTTCTGCTGAAAGCCGGGAGGATGAACACACACAAAGCGCTCAGGATCACAGAGCTACAGCTGTTTCCGAAGAGCAGGCCTAAAGTGGCTTAGAGGGAAAACCCGACTTAAAACACGCGTCACTACGCTCCTCCTGTGATCTGCA
>NW_011359143.1:178428-192511 GCF_000735185.1 Notothenia coriiceps
AGGCACACAATTAATTTAAGATCTACTTAAAGCACAGTTTGATACATTATTGAAAACGCTGGAAACTCACACCATTGTGAACTAGACACACATCAGTCCCAGCACCCCCCTCGAACCCTGAATAGGATAAGTGGTTACACATCATGGATGGATGGATGGATGGACAAGCATGAAAAGGCCTTAAGCCTCGAGGGGGAAATTTTCATCTGTTGCCTCTGCCAGATGTTTAAAGGCATCCTAAACATGATACACCTGTCACTTAATTGTACGCTTACTAATGTGCTTACACTCTCACACTTTAATGTGAAAAGTGCCTACAAAGTCATTTACAAATCATACATATTCAAGACATGTACAGTCTGTTTTATCTGATCTGGTGTTTCTTCCTTAACCCTGTTCTTCATGTGTTGGTTTATTTGTTTAACCTGAGTTTAACAGCCTAATCAGAGATAGGCATGCATTCAGTAGACGCCTCATATACAGCAAACTAGTAGCAAATTAATGTTTGTGTTGTTTAACATATACAAATAAATACATACAATATATATATATATTAAAAAATATATAATATATATATATAACAGCAGAATATATTATTGGTCTTTCCTTGTTTTGCTGTCCCCCTAAGTGTTTTCTCCCCATTTCACACTCTGTAAATCAGCTGTGAGCAACAAGAGGTGACCTGAGAGGTGAGACTGGCTGTCTGCCGCACGATGTCTCAGTCAAAGGCCGACGACCTCCTGACCTTTGACCCCCACATGTGAGAGCGCACTTACAGCCAGGTGCTGCCCTCTCATTCTTCACAGCTTTTTAACAAAGCGTAGAAAACAATCACTGCTACAATTCCATGAGAATAACCCAAAAAAACATTTAAGAGTTGTTTAAGAGTCTATGTTTGTCTGAGTTGTCCCTTCCCTGTAGTGCATTCCATAGGTTTTTTGTGCATGTAAATCGTCTGCAAAGGATCAAATCCCTGTGTTTCTTTCCCACAAACTCTGTTTCATTGGGCTCCTCTGTTTATTCCGGAACATAGTGACATCACTATGTAACACTAGCGCTTCTATTGGCTAGTGATCCAACACATTGTACGTGATGGGCTAAGGGGCGGGACATATGTAAGTAGTTGACCAATCACAACAGGGCCGGCCAGCCAACCAATCAGAGCAGACTGGGCTCTGGTTTCAGACAGAGGGTGAAAAGAGGTGCTGCAGCACAGGCAGTAAGAGAAAAATAAAGAGCTTTCTGAACAGTAGAGACAATTAAGAACCTGAAAATGAGCATAATATGTCCTCTTTAAATAAAGGGAAGTGACCTTTTATAATATCAGGCCATCTGTGATTTATGCTTTTCCACGTGGGGGTGCTAGAGACAGCGACTTAATGGCGCTTGCAGACTGGTGAAGTTCAACCATGATGAGCTGATCTCTTTAATTACTGTACACTCTTTACAGGAGCAAATGTGCGTCCAGGCTCAATCTTTTAAGTGCAGGCTGGAGTAGCAGCAGGTTTAATGTCTGTTTATGCTTGTTCACAAGAGGTTATGATTACTGACGACAGTGGCGTCACGGAGGGAAACACAGTCAGCAGGTGCAGACGGAGAGAGGCTGACCAAAAACAAGTCTGGATGATGTGTAGAGTAACACGCATCCAAATGTCCAGAGAGTTAAGCTGCCTGGATGCTGATTCGATGATGATGTCACTGACCCGCAGGATGGACTTTGTTTTTAACACTCACAGCAGAGGCAGCTTATTAAAGCATTTCATCACAGGCGACGACTCTAAAATGTATGGATGCACCTTTAAATGACTGTTATTGGTACTGAAAACAAACCTTGCAGCAATTTAAACCTGCAGCGTTTGTTCCTGGAATCTTCTACTGGGCACACAGAACATGAAGTTTTATGGTAATCTGAAGTTAATCGAGCATTTTATTTGCAACACTTGTAACCTGAGAGAGTGATTGCAGGCTGATATGAGGCTGCTGCTGAATGCCAGTCGGTAAGCCCGAACTGCCCGGAGGCGACTTCAGCTGTGCGACACACCTCTGGAGCATAACGTTTATAAAGCCAGGGCCTAAAGCCTGGATTTACCAAACAGCACTCTACTGTTCAGGGACAAGAAATCTGTCAGCCATGTTTTTGCCAGAGCGTTTGAGTCCCCCATCGCAAAGAACAGTCATGAATGGAAACAATGAAGGGTATTGGGTCAGATATTGTTCACATATCTTGATACAAACTTAAAAAATAAACAGGGCTGATTTAATAATTATTCTGTGTTCCCTTTGTGGTTCCCTTGCTCCCTTCTTTGCTTGCCTTGATTCTTCTCTATTTCCTTTCTTATTTCTCATTCTCTCCTTTATCCCTTTTTACTCAGTCTTTATCCTTGTATATTTCCTAATTTATTTTCCTCCTTTCCTTCTTCAAATCATGGGAACAATTGCAAATCTAAAACTTGAACTGTTGCTCCAAAACTCAAGCTATTAGAGGCTATTAAGTATCTACTCTTCTTTGCTATTTTCCAAAACTTTACAGCAAACATTGTCAATTGTAATGATCTTTAATTAGTATTTTAGAAGCCTTCTTCAATCTCTGTCCTCACTTACACAGATGTACTTTCCTAAAGGTGAAGGTGCCAGTGTCTAAAGTTACTTTCATATTCGTTGTGTCGCAGCGTAACCCATGAGGAGTGAAAAATGAAGACTTGATGTCACAGAAGCATCCGTGTAAACACCGAACACGCTAACATGATTTAAGGCGGTGTAACTGAACCCGCCCTCTGCTTCGTCCTCCCTCCAGCCGTCTCTCCGTAAACCTACATGACGACTCAGCGACAGTTATATAGATAAACCTTTAGACCGTCTACCACCACCACTGCCGCTGCCCCCCCCTCCCCCCACCCTTAACACATGCATACAGCCTGCATTCCTCTGGATCCTCAGATGTGCAGCGTGGTCAGCTCACATGCCTGGGCTTGTCCTCGGGCTACTTCCTGCTCGCTGCTGATGACTGCAGCACGGCTCATTGAGCACAGAGCTGCTGTTACTACGATGCTCTTCCTCATGTGGCTCGGGGTATTTCACCGTTGCTGTGTTTTCCATGTGCAGCTGCAAACATCAGCTCAACATCTAACTCTTGTGGTTGGTCCACAAATAGTTTTGCACCCTTTAGCAACCACAGTTTTAAACCTCTAAATTGAATGTGGCATGGATGTCAAGTGTTTTTTTCATGTTTTCTATATTTTCTATATTTAAACAATATTAATGTGTTTGGTTTGAAAAATACCTAGTTATGCTTTTCGGGGTGTTCCCATTCCTTCAGTGTGTTATAGGTTTGTGTGGATGTAAATGGTCTGCAAAGGCTAAAATTACTATGTTTCCTCCAGAGGGACTTTCTCTCCCACACATTCCGCCTTTGCCTGAAATGCCTCAAAGTGACATCACTATGTAACACTAGCACTTCTATTGGCCAGCGCTCCAACACATTGTACTTGATAGAGTTGTCCCACCCCTCAGCCTAAGCGGTTGACCAATAACAACAGAGCCGGCCGCTAACCAATCAGAACAGACTGGGCTCTGGTTTCGGACATGGGGTGAAAAGAGGTGCTGCCAGTCATGTTGCTCTGGATGGACTCTTACCCCTCTATGTTGGTCTGATGAAACCAACATAGAAGTGATGAAGCCGAAGATATTTTAAGTGAAGGATTATGGGATACTATTGGTGTTGCAATAAAAACAAAACATGGTTATAAATGGCTAATGACACTTTCTATAAAATCCTATGGTGATTAATTTTTATATTACGAAACCCTAGAGGTGCCTATGTTGGTCTGTCTGTATGATGATACTCACTCATGTTCAGACTAACAGTCCAAATTAGAGAGGAGAATTTGAGTAAATAGAGTTACTTGTTTTTTCTGGCTAAGAGAAAATGGAAATAATAGAGATAAAGAGGAAAATAAGTACTAAAGGTATTATAAAGGAATAAAGCAATATTAAGAAAGATAAATGAGGGAAGCATCACTCAACCTGAACATTAACACTAATCCTCAGTCACAGTCAAGTGATATCAGTTATTCAAACCTCTCAACACTACGATATGAAGAACAAATACATCCCATGAGATCAGCTTTAGCCCGTCTCTGATGTTCCCTATGTAAATGTTTCCATTTTCTGTGGATGCAGGGAATTTCTCTCCAGATATAATAAAAACACAAAGTGCTCGCCAAACCTCTGCGATTAATCACACAGGCCTAACGCAGAGAGGCCTTTATGTGGGTGGGATGGAAATAGGTTTTTCTCCTCCAATAATTAGCTTATCAGACCATTTACACGGCTAAGAATCATTAGCACCAGTTTAATGAGGTGGCTAAAAATAGAGGAAGCACATAAAGGATCAGAAGAACCTGCTGGAACCAGAGCTTCACACTCCAAGTGTGTGTGAGCATAAATTCACAAAATAATACTGTTCATGTGTGCATTTCTGAGTGTATTATTGTGCTGTCACTTGTGTGTCAAAAGTTCTTGTTTGTGCATGACAGTGTGTTTGTTCATACTTTTCTGGAGCGTGTATATGCTATGCTATAAGTACTATAACTATCAAACTACCCTTTGTCAAAGTACTGTACATACTGTACTGTACATCACCCCATATTTATTTAAATATTGTTTGGTTTCATATGATGGTTGCATTCATAGCTATGCTCTATTTTTCTTTTAGCAACCAATCATGAAAAAGTCTGTCTTGCATTAATGTCACACTCACTAGCCTGTATATGTCACATAGCAGCAACTGATTTCTACTTAAAACATTTGAAGTGAAGTTTATTTAAATTAATGATGAACTGCTGGGTAGCTTAACCTATAATAAATAGAGCTTGTAACTAAAGTTATAAAAAAGAAAGTAGTGGAGTAAAATGTACGACATATATCTGCAAAATAGTAGTAGAGTGAATGTATTGGGAGGCGTGTGGCGCAGTGGGATAGAGTGTTGGTGTTCGGATCAGGGGGTCACAGGTTCCAACCCCACTGCAGTCAGCATGTCGTTGTGTCCCTGAGACACTTCACCCCAAATTGCTCCTGTGGGGATTGCCCACAGTATTGAGTGTGTAAGTTGCTTTGGTTAAAAGCGTCTAACAAGTAACATGTAATGTAATATTATGTAGCATGAAGTAAAAATAAAAAACATGTGTACTTAAGTACAGTCCTTGAGTAAATGTACTTATTTACTTTCCACCACTGCTGTCCGAAAACTACTGTATAATCTTCACCACAATTGTGTCTGCTATATTACTGCATATTTCATCTATCGAAAGAAATCTGAAATTTGAAGGCTGAGAAGAAATGAAATGAACCATAACTCTATGAGGGGGCCATTAATGTAGTGAAGATGACGTTTATTTTGCAGTATAGTAACAAATTAAAGCACTACAAACATTAAAGGTGGGGTAGGTCATTTTGGAGAAACCAGCTCGAGTGCACTAGAATTTGAAAATACACTGAGAACACTGCTACTTCCTTACAGAGCCCCTCCTCCAACACACACGAACGCGCACATGACCAATGAGGGCACGAGATAAGTTTGTGCACAGATGGAAGGCTGACAGGCAGGTAGGCCATCCAGTTACTTTAGCCGGGCCGGCTCAGATGATTGGTCGTGCTTTTTACAGCACTACGGCTTCCACAGATGACATTTTTTAATGGATCTTTTGTCAAAGCATTTCATGTATTCATTGTATCGGGATGTTAAGAGCATTCCATGGGATATAACAAAAAGTGTTTCTGAAGTGAATTACAGAATCAGAATCAGAATACCTTTATTAGTCCCGCAGAGGGGAAATGTGCATCGTTCCAGCAGGAAAGAGCCACAGACAGCTTAATGTTACCTNTTACCTACCCCACCTTTAAATAACTGAAACAACATTTGTAAAGCTGTGACATGTATTCTCTAACTCTCCAGGTAGTTTGAATAATTTCAGCTCTTTTAGTTTCTGCTGAGAGCTGAAATTAAATCACCACGTACAGTTAGAAATCACTTTGCTAATGTCATTGTCAATGACCATGCGGACACACACATACGACACAAGTTCAGCAGGACCTCACAAACCAGCAAAGTGAGACCTCAAGTCACCTGAAACCAGGATTAACTTGCTAGTATTATTTGATGGTGGAGCAGAGCATTTACAGTCTGGCTGCTCTCGCCTTCACTGAAGTGACGTGAGCAACTGCTTGGGCCTAGGGGGTCAAGTAGGGTGTGTGTATGTGTGTGTAACTGTGAGTGTGTTTGTGTGTTGGCACAGACTGTGAGTAGTAAGTTACAGTCTGGGGCAGCTGGAGCAACACCCACACATAAAAACACCAAGCACTCGCAGACATACAAGATACAAACACACACAGGCAAGAAGCCTATGGGGGCTTATTAATGCCAAAATATAGTTTGAGCAAGAAGCGATTTCCAATTTACATACCCAGTCATATTCAACAACAAGGTCAACTTTTGATCAGGACTGCAGCTCTAGTGATCTCAGAACATCAATACATGTTTTGCAGCACTTTCCAATCTGTTTGTGTGTCTTAAAAACCTGACCTGATGTGATTGACTTCCTTTTAAATTTGGTTTTGCGCCCAGAAATATTCCTGTTGTTTTTCTAGGATTTTGGCAATAGTTCGAACAAATACAACACTCTGTAAACAGGTCAATAGGCAACAAGATTTTGTGTCTGAATCCAGAATATAGTGGTTCGAAATATCAGATTTTAGAAGCAAGAATCAGTGAAAGCTGGTGGTTCTATGTGAAAAATATTGTTTTATCAAATATCTAAGTGATTGATGGTTAATGATTTGACATTGTGGTCAATTGACTGTTAGATTTTGATTTATTCCATTGTATGCAAAGCATGTCAACAGGCTTTGTCATTAGAGAGCTTCTGTAACTACTGCAGACACATCAGCAGCAGAAACACACTGAGAGCACAGTGCTTGTTTTCGGGCGGGGGGGGAGTAAGATTAGTCCTGCCAGCCTTTTGGCCTTATCCCCGTCCAGTTTGTAGCTGTTACGAAACCTCAAACTCAACGTAGCAACTGACAGCAGGCTGACGGCAGCCTCAGCCTTCAATACAACACAAACTCATTGTTGTGTTCAGACCACAGGGTTAACCAAACTACATTACTCACATACAGATCTTAACAGTTTGACACAAGGCTCGGAGGAAATCTTGAACGTACAAGTTATTGAGAGTCTTAAGTATGGATAAAACATTGCTTATTTAAAATGCAGCGGGCATATTTGATCACAATTTACATTTGGAAATGCTTGGAAACGTGTTTGTTGGATGCATTGCAATTACATCAAACATTACATCACAAATAAGAGAAATTAATGGCTTTGATAATGTTAAAAGGTCAGATTTTGCTTGTAAAGTTAAGTCAACTTGACCTTGATGATCACTCTGCAACCCGGAAGATGTATCTGCTATCCCCATCAGGGGGCCCAACATCTGGGTTGGAAAAAACTGTTCTATCAAAATTGCCTTTTTCTCCAACGATATTCTGAACAACTTCACAATTGGCAGGTGTACTGTTGAATATAAGTGCAGTGCTGTACTTAAAGGGCAATATGTAGTGTATTGAGATTCTCCATCACAACACACAGTAGTGTTAATAAAATCTGTGAAAACTGGCGTGGCGTCTGATTAAATGCGATATTTCACGGCCATTAAGAAGTACAGTTCTAATTCTTTTAGTTTTTGTTGCCGCTAATGATGATGCATAATGCAATATACCATACATGCCTGAGAGTGTGCAGTAAAGAAAACATAATTTAAGTTCGAAACCTAAAGTCAATAAATATAAAAGGGCAAGCATCGGGGCACTGCACTAGTCTAAGAACGATTGTGGTCATTTTAATTTGCATGGAAACAAGTGTGTGTTTCCTGGTGGAAGAGAAGGTGCTGATATTGTGTGTAAGTGGTGGTGATGATGTAGCCTGGCTGAGTGCTGGTGTGGGTGAGCTGTTAGCTGGGAGAGGCCGGGATGGGAAGTCTGGGAAAGTCTTAATGATAGACTAGTGGCGAGACGAGACACAGAGCCATAACCATGAATCACATGGTAATTAATGACCAGGTTCCCATGGCCGGGGCTTGTTTGATGGTAAAAAAAAAAGCTATCTGGACAACGCAGGCGTTATTTACACACACATTAGACAGATTAAGATAGGGGGAGGTGGGGGAGAGGGGAGGGGAGGGGGGCAAGGTTAAAGAGAGCAGCTTACGTGGTGTTTGCGATAAGAGGAGGGTAGTAACATGACCAGCAGGTAACGTGGAGATGAGATGGACTGGAGCTAATGAGGGAGCGCAGGACCAGCTGGCTGCCCTGCTGCAGAGTGAAGGGGAGGGCCAAAGGTCCCGCAAATGATAGCCTCTGCCTCTCCAAACTACACCGGGGTCACACAGAGGGGCAATAAAGCAGAGCCCGCGTGCATGAAGACACTAAACACACTGAAAATCATGTGGTCGCTGCATGACTGTTTGTGAATTTACAGTCACCTCACTGATTTTCTCACCTTCAAAACAATGAGTCATGAAGTTAACTCAAGGGAGAAATCTGTGACGGAAATGATGAAGCCGAAAATCTTTTAAGTGAAGGATTATGGGGTAATATTAGTGTTGCAATAAAAACAAAACATGGTTATAAATGGCTAATGACACTTTCGATAAAATCCTAGAGTGATTAATTGTTATATTACGATCAGATTTGTACTTATAACGGCATAAAAGACTCGCTGGCCAGGGGGCCAACTACAACAAAATGAACATATTTTACCGTGATTAAATTGTAATACACATTTCTAAATGATGCCGAAGTAACAACATACTGATACCGGTTAGTAAAAAACATGAATTATTGCTTTGACAAGTCTGCAGACAAGACGGCAGGCAAAAAACTTTTTAAAATGCGTGATTTCTGAATGAAGATCGGATCGACCAGGCTAAACTAACGTTGTATATGCTCCGTCCACACTCATAACAACGGCCTACAGACATAAATAAACCAGCGACTGTATTCGCCATGACACAGACAGTTAGTACTTGTTTAACTTTTGTCCAGTTTCTGAACATATATGAGTGCTAACAGCTAACGACTGATGTTTTGGTTTTGTGGTTCTACGTCAGTGACATGAGGCTGAGATCCTCACCGCTGATTGGCTACCGCGAGATCGCGTCACGCAAATTTGACGCTCGAGTAGAAAAAATTGAACTCGAGTGTCGCCTCAATCGCGCCCATACTTGTTAACCCTCCCGATTTTTGCTCATTGCCCTCTCCCGGTTTCCTCCCGGGGTCATATTTCTCCCGCATTTCTCCCGATTTCTGACAAAATCCGATTTACTGAGGACTGTTTCCACTCTGACTTTAATACAGCTACATCATTGTTTGGTTTCCCTGGTAACACGTCTCTTTAGTAGCGCGCGCAACTGAAAGTCTGAGAGGGTGAGGCAGATAGTCACAGAAAACGGAACAAAAATCGACAGCTACTCCACCCTCTGCTCACTCCTTTCCTGCCCACACATATGCTCCATCAAGGATGGTGCTACAGGCCGCAAGGCATTGCACTTAGAACTACAATAAGCATGTTAATGTTAATCTAACAGCTCCGGCGATCCACTAGCACCCCCCCCCAATTTTGCATTTTGAAATGCTCCCGATTTCTGAGGTCTCAAGGTTGGCAAGTATGATTGCACCGCGGCATTCGCATCAACCGCTTCATGCGCGCCGTCGGAGCGAATTCGCGCCTGTCCGCATCTCTGCATTGACTTTACATGTAATCGCACCGCCCCCCCCCAAAAATCGCATCTCGCCGGTGTAAAGGCAGCATTACAATGATAGCCAAGACTTTTCCACCACTGTTCTGTTTAGGATATACTAGAAAATGTGCAAGTAAAGCAAGAACTGCGACCTTTTATTTGTGTCCAATACTCTGGTTTATAATCTCATACCCATTACACTTAGCTGTACTTTGTGTAAAGTGTTACTTGTTGTATTTGAGTGGCAAATGTTAACATGCTGAGACGCTAACAATTAGCAGGATTTAAGCGTGTTAGCATGCTAACGTTATCATTTAGCTACAGGAACTACTAGTACTATGGTCCCAATGCATTTGAACTATTATGGCTATTCTTAAAAAGAAAAGAATATTGAGAAGGATGAATAAATAGATAAAAGTAAACAATAAAGGTAGGTGACACACCAAGCAGTCACCAGAGAACTCGCCGACGCCGACTGTTGCGTCGCCGTGTTCTCCTGCGTCTTGGCCATGTGTCTCACTGGAACACACCGCAAAGACTTCAGCCGAGCACGTACGAACTGCGCATGCGTGAGTGGCAATAACTCTCCTTACCAGCAGGCGGCGGTAGTGTGTATTCGTCATTCAAAAGAGGCAACAACCGGAAGACAGAGAAGAAGAACAGACTACGTGATTTAAACAAACAACAAATAGCGTATGCGATCCATTTTCACTCTACAACGAGAAGCTCATGGGGCTTTCACGAACCTGTGTCGAGAGCTGGAGTTCAATGAAATCTCAGATTTACCTTCTTAATAGTTTGTTTGGGTCCCTCACTTCCGTTTCGCTTCTCATGCACTGATTCGCTAGTTGAACAGCCAATCAGAGTGATTTCTTTTGCCGACTGCCTTTGGCCGACTGCCTTTGGTCGACTGCTCATGTTGAATCGGCGGGTTTTCGGACGAAAAGGCGTCGGCCCGGCTGAAAAGACCCGACGGTGCGGGACACACCAATCTGAGTAGGGCGTGTCAACGCTCATCGTCGGCCTGACGCCCACCGACGCCGATAATCGGCCTGTTGTGTCCGGGCATTAACGTGTCATCAAGTGGTATATGTCTCGTCTGACAGGGGTGTAGTGCTTACGGAGAGCACCAGAACGCCGCTCCGGCACTTACGGTACCCATAAGGAGCCATACACATGCCGCAGTTTTTGCGTGGCTGTGTCTTTAGTTGTAACTAAGCCCAGTGGCGATCTGTTCATCTGTCATACTGATCATACAGTCAATCACTTTGTTGTTATTAGCATCTGGTTAGCTAGCTATGCTAACGAATATATGAAGCTTTTTCTACAACCAGTGAGGTAAAGGCACATCTTTTTATGATCATTATAGTTATCAAAAAATAAGAGAATAAAGTAAACAGGTATACAATACTATATGACAGTAAAACAAAGTTGTTATTAATAAACAAGAATACAGTTTGAAAGGACAGATTTGTAAAATATCCATAAAGAAAAAGAAAATCTGCTTACAGTTCTGTTTCATATGGATGTTGATAGATACATATATATTCATAGATAGATCTATATAGATAGATATAGATAGATATATAGATGTTCATAGAGCTCCTAATGTTGCTCTCAAAGTGCACCAGATTGATGCTTTTAACTTCAACATTTGAAACAAATCTTCCCGGGGAGCATGCCCCCCGGACCCCCCTAGAGGAGGTTAGGTCCCCCCCCCGCCACTTAAATCATGTTCACATGGATAGGAAGCTAAATACATGTGTACACATCTTGTGTCCATACTGTATCTTTCTGTTTTGGTGGTCATGCCACAACCGTGCACATGCCTGCATGCGCGAGTCATGGTGAGATATCTGGATTAAGAGGTTGCTTTTTCTTTGCACAGCATGAAAGGAAGGCGAAATGAATGGGCTGTGATTTTAATAATTTGTATGGCCCTCAGAGGATGTTAAAAAATGTAAATGGCCCTTGAGAGGAAAAAGGTTCCCCACCCCTGATGTAATGCATCATAAACCAAATACTTAAAAAACACAAGTGTATTTTATTATTCTGTAAATAAACCTGCACCTACAAAGATTTTTGTAGATAATTATAACTCCTGCATTTACTTACAGTACAGTGTCTTGGTTACCCACAAATGTCAAACTATCCTCTGTCTTACTCACCACCACACTGTGCACAAACAATTACACCGCCTTTTACCATAATATACACCACACACTGTTCATAAAACACGTTTCACAGTGTGTAATGTAAAACAATAAGAGACAGGCCAATTAAAGGGGCGGCACAATTAAAGGGAAGGACGTGTTGGCTGCAGTGACAGCGAATGGGCTGTCAGCCGCGCAGAGGGCGGGGCCAGCTGGGCGTGAGCAGGAAGTCCTGACAGCCGTGAGAACAGGAAGATGAAAGACTGGGGGGAGTTTGGATCATGCAGTACAACACACACACGCACGCACGCACACACACACACAAACTTTCTCACGCTTTAGCAACAATGCTAATCATACTGCTGCTAACTGTAAAACCGCTCTGTGGTGTTCTGTGTTGTGTAAAGACACTTTACACCCACACAGGCTTTCATAATAGATGCATGCAGTGCTACTGTTGTTCACATGCTGAAGATATAAACATGCACTCAGCCGCACACACCAGACACACACAAACGACCATAGAAAATAACACTTAGACGTATTTGCATATATAATACGTGTTTGCCCTGAATCAGTTGTGTACAAGCTCATGATCACACACCTAACGTATATCTGTGTTTATTAATCAAACGGTGAGTGTAGATGTTCTCTCTTAAAGGAAAAGTCTACCCTACATTTTTCACACTGGTTAAAAAATGGTGAAGGTGGATGTTCTTAACCTGTTTGTATTTGTTATGTTTAGTTGTGTGTGTTTCCATGGGCAATCACATACGACCTGTTATCTATTTGTATATTTTCAGCAAATTAAATTCAATTAATGTTAAACTTAAAAGGGACCTATCATGCAAAATGCACTCTTGTACGTCTTTTATACATGAATGTGTGTCCCCGGTGTGTCAGGGAACTCACCAAGTGTCAGAAAATACAACCCTCTCTCTTTTCCTCTATACCCAAATCTCTAAAAACGGGGCTGCAACGGATCTGATACAGACTGATCCAGATTTGAATTATTTTCTACGTCACAAAAGTGGTGCTCCGCTTAGGCGGTCAATTCTCCACCTATAAGAGGGAATTGAGAGTTGGGCCACGGCCCGGGCCATTGCCACTCGAAAGCGCTGGAACGCTGTAGTCATATGCCAGGCCTGTAAGTGGCGCCTGTGGTCTGCCACAAAAGCCAGCGACGGAAGCTTCCTTCATGGTTGCCAGGGTGTCCCTTCCTGTTTATTCTCTGCTGTGGGCTCCTTTTTCTCCCCTCCTTCGCGCCTCCTGCCTTTAAAAGCAAATGAATAATTGACTCTTATAATCATAGCTGTATAGGGATAATGTGCACCGACGCGGTCATTATGGGAAAAGAACACGGCCGACAGGCTTGATCAGGAGCCGACGCGAAGCCGGAGGGATCTAGATCAGGCCATGAAGGTGGACTGCTTCGATAGCGTTTTTTGAGGCAGCTATTTGGTTACAGATTTGATAAACTCGTTGCTTGCTTTAAAAGGTGCACAATTCATTAGGTCAAACCTTGGAAAGTATCCTAATAATGCCTGCCTAATGGCCAAAATAACCTGGCAAAACTGAATATGTGTCGCCGTTTGAGTGTCGATGTCCTGAAAAAAGGCTGCGAAAAAGGAGGGTTTCTGACCCGTACTTCTCTTCTTAATCTTTAAGAATAAAACACCGGAGGACCGGAGATCTCTTTTTTTTCCCCTCTTCCCTGACAGCCCAGCAGCTTGTCTCAGAGCACACTCCCCCTTCATGCCGTGGTCAGCTGCGCTCAACAGAATCAGCCCCCTGCAAAACAGAGCTGGAAGAGCAAAAGAGCGAAATGAGGCATGGCTAAAATGCAGGATCTGTTTGGTATTTTGAAAAAAAAACTATATTTATATACTTTATATAGGTAAATGGCCCTACAATATATTATTCAATATAGCATGTATGTCCCTTTAATTTAAATATTAACAGTGATACAACGTTTTGGTGTCAGTTCCTCTAAATTGAGAACTGAAAACAAAAAACATCCTAAATTCTCAGTTTTACACCATATGCTAGAAAAATATTGTTCATTTGTGCTGTTTTCAGTGCTTATTGAAGACTAAAATATCCACAGAGTAGCTTCAATCAACACAACCTAACTTA
>NW_011359143.1:192556-193374 GCF_000735185.1 Notothenia coriiceps
AAACAGAATGAGGCGGAGAAGAGTGTGTGTGTGTGTGTGTGTGTGTGTGTGTGTGTGTGTGTACAATGATGTCAGCCACGTCCTTCCCCCCGAAGCTTTCTTTCATCCCAATGTTTTCCCGACTCGTCTCCATCTGGTTGTCGTTCTATTTTTATCCGGCGAGGGATGACCCACCTCTCCTCACCGCTCTGACAGCGCTATTTTTAGCCCCAAAGTGTAACTAATGTGTGAGTGCATACTGGAGCAGACAGAAAGTGAAGGTTCATTTGCATACCAAGGTACATTTCAGTCTTATATACAAGTAACTAGTTTCATAGAGCATCTGCTGGAACATTTCCTTGCAGCTCTTACACAGGAGAATTGAAGTTTAGCTACAAATGACCAACATCATTTTACTTTCTGTTATTATAACTACAATTATTGGATAGTCCTTTTTCCCAAATGTGGATGTTTGTCTTCCTACTTCATGATCTTTAAGTCATGATAGGAGCATACTTGCCAACCCTCCCGATTTCACTGCCCTCTCCCGGTTTCCTCCCGGGGTCATATTTCTCCCGCATTTCTCCCAATTTCTGACAAAATCAGATTTACTCAGGACTGTTTCCACTTAGACTTAAATAAAGCTACACTATTGTTTGGTTTCCATGGTAGCGCGTCTCTTTAGCAGCTGAAAGTTTGAGAGGGTGAGGAAAATAGTGACAGAAAGAATCGACAACTCCACCCTCTGCTCACACATAATGCTCCATCAAGACAGTGCACTTACAACTACAATAAGCATGTTAATGTGAATCTAATACAACTCCAGCGACCCCCCCCCC
>NW_011359143.1:193392-221896 GCF_000735185.1 Notothenia coriiceps
CCCGCGCGCGGTGGTTTTGAAAAACTCCCGATTTCTGAGGTCTCAAGGTTGGCAAGTATGGATAGGAGGCGTGTAACTTTTTTTTCTGGGTGTTCAAACTATGAGTTGATTGCTTTTTAAAAATGTTATTCCGATATGAATTTCCCCCTGATCGCAACACAATAGCCCTTTCTTCTTGCATCGTTAACAAAAGACAGATATAGTGTGTGTATCCAGCCCATAACTATCCTCCTGCCTATGCTACAAACCGGACAGTTACAGTTAAGAGGCCCGTGATGATTGACAGTCAGTGGTGCTAAAATAACGGCTGCAAACATTCTTCTTTATTCCATCCTCAAATAAAACTGCGTCATTTCATCTGCTCCCTTTCCTTCACTCCTTGTATGGAGATAAGCTGTTTATCATCTAGCATTGAGTGGATTAAGACTAAGTGGACTTAGAGTCAACCAAGAGGGGATTGGCACTCATAATCGAGCAGGAATCAAGACTGACATAATGTGAAGGATTTACAAAATGTATTCTATAGACCCCTAAAGCCATTCACTGAAGTCTTATCTGTTGATCATTATTTCATATTTCTCGTGCTGGTATAGCGTCTCGTCCCCTGGCATTTCTCCTGGATCTCTGCTCTAATTAGCAAGCTTACTCTCAGTGAGAATATGACTCTGTTATTTGCAGTATATGCTGATTATTCATGTGTACGCTCCAGCTGAAATCCCTGGAGTCTGAGCGCTCCACGTGAAAGTTGTCCATGTTTAACTCGTGTCTTTAACTGCTGGCTGCATCTCAAGTCCAGATGGCTAATCCTTTTCAAAGCCTTCACTCCGGGCATTGCGTAAAATATCAGGCGGAGGAGGTCAGTGCACCGTTTAATCTTAAAAACAGAAGGTCTGCTGAGGATCTCGCCAAGATGTCCTCTTCTTCAAGGCGTTTAAAACACAAGATACTTCTTCTCCAACGCACTTCTTTAGTAGTATCAAGAATGATAGTTATAATAATAGAAAGACTGGCTCTTTAAACTACACTGGAAAAAATGCTGCTACAAAAACAAGTTAAACATTTCGCTTGAAATAAGTACAAAAATCTGCTAATAGATCAAGTGAAGATTTGCTTGGTAAGATTTCTTGAAATAAGAAGGGATATTTAGAGAAATCACATCTTGTACTTATCTGGGAGAACTCATTTTGAACTATATTTGACCAGAATCGGGAAAATGTTTTGTTATATAAGAAGCAAATGCTCAAAAGTGTTCAGTTTTCTGATGTCAGTTGGTGATTTTAAGATATGTAAACAAATATGTGTTTCATCTGAGATACAACTCAAACTAAGATTTTTTTTAATTCACAAGATGATGCATTGTCTAAAGATCCGATATCTCACTGCAGTGTCACTTCTGAAGTTGAACTTATAGCAAGTGTAAGGACATATTCTGACTAGATATTAGACAACTATACTTGGCAAGACTTCGAGTTCTTTGAGAGTTTTAGCCTCAAGGAAAAATACTCTGAAGGGTCTTGCTTCTCAAGCGAGGGGATGATTTATAGCCAGAGGTTTTTCCAGCATTAGATCAACATTTGTACATCTGTCTGGAGAACATCTCTGAACCCCCAGGAGGAGCTGGAGGAAAGAGTTAAGAGCATCTTTGCAAAGTCAGCTGTCACCTCAAACCAGACTCAGAGAAGTGGAGAGAAAAGGACGGATATGTCTTTATTCGTCCATAACTTGTTGACTTATTTAAGCCCCCTTTTTTCAACTAGACAATAAACTCTACAAACATCTGGCTTTTAACCGTATTGGGAAAGGTTATAATCAGCATTTAATCCCCAGATGTGGTTTTTATGAGCTCCATCTCTGATTGAGAGTGATGGAAACATGACGGACACGCTTATTTTGGTACCAATGCTATGTATATAAGAAATAAAACAGGGATTACTATAATTTGTTAATGTCCAATATGCTCAGCTCAAATACACCAGACTCCATTTCATAAAACAGTTTCATGAATGATAACAACTATATATCCTTGACGCACCACTGCAATCTATACACTCGTGTTGGATGGTCTTCCCTGACCACGCGTAGACTGAAACATTGGCACATCCTTATATATAAGGCTATTCTTGGTGCTCTTCCCCCTTATCTAAGGATGTACATAAATAAAAAATGCACTGGATCCTATCGGCTTCGCTCAGAGAACTTTTTCCTTTTAACTGTACCAAAGGTCCGTACTGAACTTGGGAAAAGGGCGTTCAGTTACACTGCCCCTCAAGCTTGGAACCTGCTTCAAACTGAGCTGAAACTCAGAGAGCTGGTCTCATTAGAAACACTCAAAGCAACTTTAACTGACCTCGAAGCAGGCCGCTGTGTCTGTAAATGCTTTGGCTAAACTTGGTGTATGACTGTGTTGTGATTGTGTGTTTTTTAATTGTTTGTAACTGTAAAACTGTCTGAAACTGTGCTGTTACCATTCTTGGGCCAGGACTCTCTTGAAAAAGAGATTTTTAATCTCAATGAGACCTATCCTGGTTAAATAAAGGTAAAATAAATAAATCTGACTATAGTAAGTATGGTTAGGTATGGATTTATCCGGTAGTCATCTGGGGTACTTAGTTAAGATTTTGAGAGTTTAGTGGAGGTGTTATAGCAGTAATTATCAACTTGTACTTTTGTTTTATCCTTCAAAAGAAAACAAAGTCGTGTCAGTGTGAAATTCAAAAAGGTCGACACAGTTATGTATAGGACTTATCCACAAGTTCATCTGTTGGTCATGGTGAGATCTCGACTATATTATACTGTCTCTTATGTACTGTATGTTCTCATGTTAAGATGACAGTAATCTATTACGTAAATGTACGCCGGGTAGCGAACTATTGTTCATAAGGAGACATCCAGGCTAACTTGTTGATTTTGATTTATGAATACGGGACGTAAACCACTCGATTGCTCTTCGTCTGGTGTCTCGTCCTCGCAGAGGTGGTCTCAGAGCAGGATGTTGGCTCCTGTGGCTGAGGGAGAGATTGTAGCTGTTGTTTCTACTTTGTCTTTACTCTTGTGTTTGTCTGAGTTGTGTGTCGCGCTGCATTATATCTCCTCGCGACGGCATCTTCTTTGAGTACACGTACAACGTATGGACGCACATAGTGTTACGTGCTTTGTTTGTGTGTGTGTTTGTGTGTGGTGTGTGTGTGTGTGTGTGTGTGTGTTGTGTGTGGTGTGTGTTGTGTGTGTGTGTGTGTGTTGTGTGGGGGTAAGAGGAGGAGGACACTTGCTTGGTTTGTGTTAATATGCGTGGTACGTGGTGTTCGTGTGTGTGTGTGTGAGTTGTGTGTGTTTGGTGTGTGTGTGTGTGTGTGTATTGTGTTGTGTGTGTGTGTGTGGTGTGTGTAGTGTGTGTAAGAGCGAGGAGGACACTTGCTTGTTTGTGTTGTTGCGTGCGTACGGTGCGTGCGTGTGTGTGTGTGTGTGTTTATTGCGTGTGTGTGTGTGTGTGTTGTGTGTGTGTGTATATGTGTGTGTTGTGTGTGTGTGTGTGGTGTTGTGTGTGTGTGTGTGTGTTGTGTAGTGTGTGTGTGTGAGTGGTGTGTGTGTGTGGATTAACAAAACCGTAACGGTGAAGTCTGAATGTCGCCACTCTTCCGACACTTCATCTCGCTTCCTGGTCCTTCGTCTTATTATTGTCTGGAATCAACAATAAATTTTGTCAGACAGACATTTTGTTTCACTTATACTATTGTAGTTTACATTTGATCTACTAGAATAAGAATTATTGACCGGACGTATCTATATATCAGATGAGTTGAGACCGACACTATTTGTTCATTTCTCCTAAACGTATAATGATAAAATCCTTACCTCAGATATTTACCAGTATTACTAAGTAATGACACCAAGGAAGTACTCCTGATATATTAATATAACCCCGCGTGGATAAATTCTGGAATCTTTTTCCATTATAATATTCCAGGTACAGTAACGAAAAGGCAATAATGGGCAGGGGGAACACAATACTTCCAAGAGCGTTACATTTGCAGACCGTCTCAGGTTTAGAGTTTCATGTGACCATCACTCATTTTGAGCTTGTGTCTCTTTCTGGACAGGAATACGACGGGTCTTGCGGAGCAACTTGTAAAGAGAAAAAGGTAACAAACGAAGGACTCATATCCCTGCATAACCATTTATCACTGCAAATGAATGCAGTGCGTGCAAACCTGGTTAGGTAGGCGCCTGAAGGAGTGTGTGTGTGGTGTGTGTAGTGTTGTGTGTGTGTGTGTGTGTGTGTTGTGTTCGTGTGTGTGTGGTGTGTGTGTGTGTGTTAGCGCTCCCCTGCAACGTGTCCGAGCGACGACGCTTCTTCGCCCTGGTGCACTTGACGAAGTGACCACACCCCAGCCGCTCCGTCGCTCTGTGGCGACCTTGAGTCGGAACCCGTGTGTGTGTTTGAGGGTCGGTCCGACGCCCACACAACCAAGCCGACCAAAGGGCCACAGAGCGCGGGGGTCTGCGCGGTGACCGGTGTCCCCTCCCCCCCGTCTCGGAGGTTGTTCGGTAATCCTGTCTCTGACTTATGTGTATGATATGTCTCTCGACATACTCTTTGGTTAACCTCAAACTTTTAAGCGTGTATATATGTACATAAATCATTGGAGTTGGTACTTAATACAGCATCTTTCGCGGTACTGTACCCTAGAAATTTTTACATCTTTAATAGTTATTTGTCGTTTTCAGGAAACAATTTTAGGAGATTTAACAGGACTTCCGTATTCTCTTTTATGAAGAACCCGATTTACCGATGCTACCGTTACGAAGGTAAAGAGTTACGCTATGAATACTATTACCTGGGTCATTTGTGTTTAAGTCTTGATGATTATCTTTTTGGTTTTATCCGTTATTGGTCAATGGATCTGGTATTGTCGTTGTTCGAACCAATTTTAGGAGAACATCACGTTCATTTAAGTGCTTCCGTAATAACCTTTCAACCATTTTGTTGTTGAAGTTATATAGACAACGTTACGGTAATACCGAAGCAAATTAGACGAACATAAAGAAGAGAGAAAAATCCGGCACCGCTGGACTAACCGACGCTGACAGGACTGCGTCCTCCTTCACTATTCTGCTTCGCGCACACACTCCGCAACTGCCTGGACGCACTTAAGGGGGTTTTCATGAGTCGGACTTCCCCGAGGCTCCTCAAGACACAGAGATGGAGGCTGAGCGGGCTTCAGTAGAGGCTCTAGGTTGCTGGAGTGGATGTTGGACTCCCTCCCTGTGTTGTGACTCCATTGGTCCTTCTACGAAAAGATTTGTGAATATTATATTAGGAAATAACAAGTAAACTTGTGTCACCGCGCTGTATTCACCTGCGTCCATGCGGTACCGCGCCGTTTTTAGACTTACGCATGGCAGTGGACACAGTGTTTCGCGTAAACGCTGGCTGCATGAACCACTTGCGAAAGGTTCTTTCCGCCAATCTAGTGCCAAAGGCACACGTGTCTGTCCCGACGACAATTGCAGCCAGAATGTCGTCGTGCACGATTTTGTCGACTAGTGTTACAACTGTGCCAGACACCAGTGCTACGAGACGTGAGGTGATGGGGGGGGGGGGGACTGTAAGCGCTATGTTCCCGAAGTATGAGGTGATTGGGGGGGGGGGGGGGCGGGGTGCTTCAACCTCATGGTTTGTTGGACTGAGGTCCATGAGTAGACTATGGAGGTGACTCTTTCAACACACGTGGGACTAAATATGTTCATGTTACTCTACTCATTCGATGAGGAAATAAACCAACGTATTTTTTTTTGTGTTTGTCTCTGCAATGTTGTAAGTCCTCTTCTGTTGTAGTTTTGTTTTCGTAAGGTATGAGTTAATACGTCTTGTAATTTCACGTCTTATATCGCCAATTCGTTTTATAAACTTTACACATTTATTAATACTTTTGCCTGTTCAGTTTAGTTTCGTTAGACATAACAAGAATCGGGGGCACTATATGGACTCGCATATGGTGCCCATCTAACTTCATGAAAAAGTGTTTGTTCAGTCATAGGGAAGGCGCAGACTCTTTGTTGTCTGCCTTATTCCTTCGTAGCTTTCCATTGCCCGTCTTCTCGGAGGAAAAATGCGTCGCCAGTCTGTATCTGTAGTTTCCCGTTTTGTTAAGTCACACGTCAAGGAAACCGCAACCCGTCCTAAGACTTGTAAAGGTCCAAACTGTAGTACTTCACACGAAGAAAATTTCGTTCCGTTAGCTACAAAAGTTTAGGACATTAGTTTTCTCCAGACTTTTTGTTGATAGCTGGTTAGTTAACGAATAACTGAACAGTCAAAATATTTATATAAATTTAAAGAAGGCAATGCTTTGTTTGAATGTTTCGTACTTCTAGCCTTTGTAAATTCCTAATTGAAGCTGAGGCCCCCCCTAGAATGATACTCCCCCCATAACTCGTCACGGCCATAGAGGTCTTTTTTTTTTCGTGTATTTGCTGCCGTACGTTCTCGATGCACTCTCTCGTCCATCTGGTTGACCTCTTCATGATGGTAGTTTCGAAAGACTACGCCAGAAAACTTTGTTTTCGCTCTTTAATACTCGCAATTCACGGTGTCCACGCTTTCGAGGAGGTTCGGATGACCTTCGGTAGCTTGTTAGGACCCCTGGCTCTTTCACCTCGTTATAAGAGCGGTGTTGGTTCGTTGTCGATCTTGTAATGGACTTGGATATGTTACTGGTGCATTGGTACGATGACTACGACCTGTCCACAAGTCCCACGTGTTATTGCCGTTGTATGTGTATTATGTGTAAGGCGAAGCGCGCCCGGCTGGTGCGGGGAATCGACACTATTATTACTCGTATATGGCGCCGGAAGCACTCGTAACGATTATATAACCACAGTCAGTCGACCTCAATCACGTTACGACTGTAGACACTTACTTCGCGCCTATGTTTCAACCCGCTATCTTGAGACAAGGTAATGGTCATCTTTGTTTTTTATGTGTTAGACAGGTTGTTGGATTTGTAGAAGAATAAGTGTAGTTGTTGTTTTGTTGAGAACTTTGTGTTCTTTTTTTTTACACCTTGTCACCGTTTATTTTGTATGTTTTGCTTTCCCGACGTTGTTATTTTGTTGTGTGTCGTTGACCCTATTTTTTGTTTTATCTTCGAAGGGGTTTTTTTTGGACGTTTCGTTGTTACACAATTTATCTTAAGCCTATATATTTGGAAAAATCGTTGTTACCGCGATATGGTTTTCTTGTAAATATTTCGCACACTGAGGGCAAGGGTAACCGTCGATCGGTCACAAGAGTTCGCCACACCAGGCGCCTGTTTGACCCGGCACCCGCCGGGGGGATCACAGCCACTCATATCACCTGTTCAAAGTGTAAACTTTCTTTCCTTTATGTAAACTCAAAAGCGCGTGAGGAGGCCGTCCTTATAGAGCGCGTTACCTTCGTCCGAATTAAAGAAAGCTCAACGTATTATGAGGTTTGGGATGTTTGGTAAGCAGGTGTGTACACGGTTGAACAAATTGGTAAAAGTCCGCAAACAGACAAGAGTGCTCACTAAACTAATAACACGCTTCCGGATCCACCAGGCGCTCACTAAAAATAACCGTTTCTACCAGGGACCGTACTTTTCAAACTCCTTGTGGACGAGATATTCTGGTTGTACGGAAAAACAAAAACCACACAAAAAGGACCACACAAAAGGTAATTCGTACGCCATTGATCAGAATTAANATGTACATAAATAAAAAATGCACTGGATCCTATCGGCTTCGCTCAGAGAACTTTTTCCTTTTAACTGTACCAAAGGTCCGTACTGAACTTGGGAAAAGGGCGTTCAGTTACGCTGCCCCTCAAGCTTGGAACCTGCTTCAAACTGAGCTGAAACTCAGAGAGCTGGTCTCATTAGATACACTCAAAGCAACTTTAACTGACCTTGAAGCAGGCCGCTGTGTCTGTAAATGCTTTGGCTAAACTTGGTGTATGACTGAGTTCTGATTGTGTGTTTTTTAATTGTTTGTAACTGTAAAACTGTCTGAAACTGTGCTGTTACCATTCTTGGGCCAGGACTCTCTTGAAAAAGAGATTTTTAATCTCAATGAGACCTATCCTGGTTAAATAAAGGTAAAATAAAAAAATAAAAAACTACTTAGGGATGAGCTATAGTGAAATTCCCAGTATTGCACATGTATTTTCCTCCCAAAAATGCCTCACATCTTTTGCCATATTCCATCACTGTCTCACTTAAACCTGACGGAAGGAACACATTTTACAAGAAGCTTAAACATTGACAACAAGAAGTTAATTTGCACAATTTTCAACTACTAAGAGTTTAAATTGCCTGAAATAGGATCATCAAGGATCATCTGCCACCATGACAGACTCACAAAAGATGTTAGGCATCAAAGATGTTATTCAAGAGGATGGGAAGCGTTTAGCAAATGCCGATCCTGTGTCAGTGAGCGTAGTATTGATCAGCAGAATTAGTGTTTTTACTTCAATCTTCAACATGCACAGACTCTCGCTCCGTTGCAGTGCAGGAACAAGTTTTCCCTGCTAGCATGCTGCTAATTACTACCCAGGTCAGGCGGACGGTGGATGTGTGTCACCTCTCTGGAGGGTGCTTTTCGGGAGGGTGGGGTCTTGGGTTTTGTTGATTTGCTGTTGACAGTGTGTTCGGGACAGAGGCAGCTGGGAATGCAGAGCCAGCGCTCCTCTGTGTCTCGCTAATCAGGCCTGTCCTGCTGTTAGCCAGTACTGCCACACACACTTTTTATTGCTACCTCTTTTTCTATTTCTTTTATCTTGTCATCTGCTGCCAAAACATGATTTATGAGTGGCTGGAAACAAGGAAGGATAATTTATCCACCAATGAAAATGTACTAAATGTTAGCCTCTTGAAGTTTCAAAAGGTCAATTTCAACCATTGAAAACGTTATAAATGTGTGTCCCTGATCAGTCAGCTCTTTGACACGCATGCAAGGTCTTTATACGCTACTGATAAATGTACACATTGCGGGTGTGGTATGGTCAGATTTTAATTGAGAGTGAGCGAACAATTCAAAATAGTGTAAAGAAGGACCACTAATAGTAAAACAACCAATAAGACAATAGGCCCTTCAAAATAGTGATTTATCCAAAAAAGGTTGGTGGTTACCAATGCAGCCATACATATATTAACAGTAGTTACTACAGTGTATGTAGACAATTCTCTGATTGCCTGTGTATGTGCATGCAGATGTATGATTCTAATGTCTTTCATATCTCTTGCATAGATACCTATTTGGTACTTGATACAGTACAGAATAATCCTAACCACAACATGTTGCACATTACTAAATAAAGACATACTAACAGAAATGGCACCAATGCATTAATAAGCAAGCCCTTAGTGACCTACATTGTGTTAGAATAAAAATGGTGTTAGGGTAAAACATTAAACATGTAACACCAAGGTGCAGCTGAACATGTGATGAGCTCCTACAGTGGAGTTCTTTCATGGTAATTAGTCTGGCTTATAAAAGATCTTAGCTAATGTTCCCAGCAGACACTGCAGTGATTGTTGTACCCACAAGGCAAAACACAACACAGGTGAACAAACAGGGCTGAACCTCTCCAAAGCACCTTGAGTGCAAAGATATTTTTTTGTTTCGTTCTAAGCCGACGTCAAACATGATCTCGGTGCTTAGAGACCAAAACCAAACACAGTAGTTTCAGAGGGGAGCAGAAGAAGAGAGGAGCTCTCACATACCCACACCTCCATCTGTCTTCATTAATGCATTACAGGGCTATTTATCTTGACGTATCAAGAACAAATGTGTTCTTACTTAGATATGGGCTGTAGGGTTGGATGAAGAGGAGGCAGGACATGAAACTGTGTTGGTCCCTGTGGAGAAAAAAACAAGTAATTGCAGCAACCAAAATAAAAGTACTTTGAGTACGTGCAGCAATAAAGAAAAATGTACGATAGCCAAAAATCAATATATAATAAACGATAAAACAACTTGATGAAACAGTTCTAATATTGTGTTTCTATGAACTTCATGTATAAAACACTTTACTGTATAAAGTAAGTTTAATAAGGATATGAATAAGATTACATAGATGGATTTTTGTTTTGCACAAAGTTACAACTTTAGGCTTTGTTTTAGGATAGTAAACCAAAAAGGTCAATTTCATGGAAAAGAAAAAGTCAGAGGATCAACAAGGTTATTAGGGTTCATTATCTGGGGACCCTGAAGGCCTAAATGATATGCCAATCTCCCCTATAGATATGTATATCACATCCAAAATTGTGGACTGACGGATTGACCATCTGACATTGCCATAATAGAGATAGTATGGCTAAAATAAACAACAATGAAGAAGGTCAAAACATTTGTTTGTAAGATGTTTATGCAATGAGCCCTTTTCAGAGTTTGAGCCACCGACCGTTGAATAACAGCCCTTCTGGTTCAAATATGGCCAAGATAATGTGTTACACGTCTCGTTCCTCTTATTTCCCGTCACTTTTGCACTTAAGTTACACACTAGAATACCACATGTGTATCGTTTAACTAGTCTGTAAAAGCCAAAAGGATGTCGAAAAAAGTTTTTGTCAATTGTGTTTTGCCTTAAAATGATTTATTTAAAAAGAGTGGGACTGGTTGGAAACAATATCAGCATAGAGAGGAAGTACATAATGAAATACTGTGTTTAATAATAGTATATCACCGAACCCACAAGTGGAGTGAACACTCAAAGTTCGCCCACGTGTTGCCATGGACTGAGATTGAATAGAAAATAGAATAAGTGGCACTGGGAGGAACCTCCTTCTGATGTGTATTTCCTGGTTTATATAAGGGTCCTCCATGTCTCATAATTCTATTAATACTCCGCCACCAATATGAATGCAACGGGTCCTTCAAATGCACCACTCTCCCTGCAATTCAACACAACACAGGCTGTGGTGCACGTACACACAAGGGCTTTATGCGGTTGTTTGTTATCAGCAGGAACCCGGGTCTACATGAGGCAGGAAATGTTACTGGTTCCCACCATAACTCAGTACAGGCCTAATCATTTATGGTAGCTTGATGAATGGACGGCTACAGTACACACGGGCATTTGTCGCGAGCCGTAAACAATGAGTCAGATTGGTCTATCTGACAATTATAACCACCCTTCAAGGACTTCTTAACATATCCAAATGTGGTCTTAACCCCCCCTCTGCACACAAATTCCCCTCCTCCTTCCCTTTTTAGCGCCAGTCATGTGGTTTTGTGAAATGACAGGCTCCACGATCTCACACACAGTAAATCAGATACACACACAGCAGTATATCACTGTTGGCGTTTACACTGTTTGACCTCCACCGGGCAAATGTCAGATTATAGAAAGCAGCTATGCAAAAAAACTACAAAGCAGAAAATGATAACCTCTGTGTTCTCACGATTTGAACAGAACATTAAACATTGGTCAGGCCTGTTTGACCTACACCAAAATCTCACAGAGAAACATTCTGGAGTCAGAGCAGGTCAAAAGCTTTCAAACAGATACAATATACGTCAGTAGTTAAACCTAGGAGACTAAGAAATGTGGGCTAAATTAGTTTAGAGTAAGCTAACCTGGGTAAAACAACTTGCCAAGACCTAACTATTGTTAAGATATTGACTAAGATATCTGAACTCGCTAGCCAAGACGGTTAGCAAGCATGTGACATTAGTTACGGCTATCACTTAACACTCATAAAAAACTTTAAAGTATGACAACTCAAAAGCTATGAATACATTTCTGCCAGCAATGTAACATACTGTATGTCAGTCTTAAATGTTAAGGTGCTTGATAGCTAATGTGGTTGTTAGTATACCAACTCCTGTTAATGTTAACATGTAGCATATTGGGCTTTATCACATTCAGTTGGTAACGCTAATCAAGCTAATAACTTAACTCTGTGAGCATTGCCACTTAAGGCTCAGCTCATACTGTAATATAAATATCTGTCAGGTGAGAACATCCTTAGAAATTGGAGAAAATTGGACTATAGCAAGAACATCGAATATTTTGATCCATAATGTGATATATTGAAATTCTGCGCCACGTGAGACCTATTGAGGTTAAATAGATGCAGCAGTTGTTCATTTAAAAATACTTTAAATAGCCTATGGGATATACTTGCTTCAAGTTCATTTGGAACGGAACAGCCTTTAGAGTCTACAAGTAAATGAGCCTTCGGGTGTAATTTCTGGTTGGGTGTTTCCCTCTGCATAAACAAATAAAAAATATTTCTCCATTGCTAATCAGATTTCAGTGAAAAAGCTCTGGGGCATCAATAATAAATAGTTATTAAGACACACCTTAACTCAGCAACAGACCTTTGACTTCAGAAGGATTTGTATTAGTCATGCCACAAATCTTTTTTCTTATGTCTTAATCTGTGTCTATTTTGTTGTCAGTGACGTATGATTTATCTTTTTAAATGCCTCGTAGTGTGCTGCAACCCATTTTCCCCTCGGGGACAAATAAACGAATACTACTACTACTAAAATAGTATTTCCACAGGAATTGAAATTGGACTCCATGAAATACCTGTGTATTCTCTCTCCAGAGTTTAAAACTGGAAATAAATATAACGTTTTTACATTCTGAGACAGTTTTCTCATTGTAACATGAACATATTACTGAAAAATGCTAAAACGCGTTTGTTGTTCCCATTCAATTAGTTATGTCAGGAGTGTCAAACTCAATTTCATCATGGGCCACATCAGCATTATGGTTGCACTCAAAAGGGCCGGTTGTAACTTTAAGACTATATAAAAAGACATAAATATTGAATATATATAAAATAATGTATTATATTACATTATTGCCTCTGCATTGGATTATTATTGGATAGGGTAATAACTTGATAATTAACTACGTCACAAAGCAGAAGTCTAGGGCAAAGAATGTCACAATATGATTTTAAAAGAAAAGCCACATTCTGGAAAAACATTGATTGTGACATTTTGAAAAAGAGAAGTGACATTTTGAAAAAAAGTAACATTTTGAAAAAAAATCTATTTATGAGAAAAAAGGCTAATTCTAAGAAAAAAGTCAAATTCGGAGAAAAAATGCATTCTGTATGTTGAAGAAAAAAGGTCAAATTCTGAGAAAAAGTCAAATTTGGAGAAAAAATGCATACTGTATGTTGAAGAAAAAAGGTCAAATTCTGAGAAAAAGTCAAATTTGGAGAAAAAATGCATACTGTATGTTGAAGAAAAAAAGTCAAATTCTGAGAAAAAGTCAAATTTGGAGAAAAAATGCATACTGTATGTTGAAGAAAAAAAGTCAAATTCTGAGAAAAAGTCAAATTTGAGATGCATTGTGGGACATGTCGTTTATGGGCAGCGTGCTTCTGTAAAGTAGCATGTAACCGTATAATAAACATATTATATTCTTTGCAAGCTCTTGTGGGGCCACATAAAATGAAGTTGCGGGCCGGATTTTGGCCCTCGGGCCTTGAGTTTGACACCCCTGAGTTATGTGATGTTCCAAGGAACTGTCCATTTAAACATTTATCACCTAAAGCACTTTCGGCATTAAAAACACAGATCCAGATAAATGAAACCTCTAGTTTCACTGCTTTGAAAGCAACAAGCATCAACACAGTTGTGCTTTGTTTGATCTGTCCTGGTAGCTGATTTTAGTTAACTTAAAAAAGAAAATGTGTATCTTTGTTAAAAAAAACATCACTAGATACTTATTAATCCATTTGGACATTGACTAAAGGAACGGATGTCAGGTTTCAAAAGAGTTTTTAAGAGAAAATCCTAAAAACATGAAGAGAACAGAATAATATTATAGGTTTAAGATTGAGAACTCAAGTTGATATTGAATATGCCCACTGCTCCTAGTACTAGGATGGGTTAAATGCAGAGGTCAAATGTCACTGTAAGTGCTGTGTGCATGTATGTGTGACAATTAAAGAGGGTTTCATCCTCTGATACTATCTACTGTTGATGTGAAAATGAACGTGCGGAATGATGATGGAAAGTAACAACCAAAATACTGAACTGCAAAATATTACTGTGGGTGTAATTACCCTGTTTGGAAAGGAAATGGGAAGCTCATTCCCTAAATTGAAACTCAAGTACCTGAGCCTTAAACATTACCTTCTGTAAGTGCACTGCTTAAATAAAAATAATTTTCCTGGCAGGGAGGAGACAATGATATGGTCTGACTGTTATGTGGATTTGGAGTAGGCACTTTTCCCGAGTGCTGATTGAAGAAGATGATTTAGTATTTGGGTTTGTTTTTCTGAAATAAGAAGTCTACAATATAATAAGGACCCTTATGTTCCATGTCTTGTTAAAAAGTTATCCATCAGTGTGTGCAATCTTGTGAAAAAAGAAATCATTACTACAAACCACACAAAATACAAGTACTACAACCAGTGAATAAAAGTAGAAATAAAACATATGATGATAACCTAAAGGGTACATTCAAAAGATTCCAAAAAATCTTATTAACCATTAACGATGCAACTTAAGACATATAAGACATACAACAATACAAATACTGCAAGAAGAAACATAAATAAGCTAGTGACCAATGTGCAAGTACTGTAAATGCAGGAATAAGTAAACATGTCAAATACAAATGAACACTGCTTATTGTAATAAATAAATATTGGGTGCGCTGTAAGCAGATGAAACAGACATAATGAAGGTGGAGCCTGTGTGACTGAGGTCGGGACAGAGACTTAGAAAGACAAAAGGGACAGATACGTGGTAGTTACTGTATTAGCCTCAGATAGTAAGGAGGGTGCTTTGCTTTGGTCTTCTCTTACCTGGAGTTTGGTGCCAGAGAGCATTGATAATGAGAGGGAGGAAAGGGTGTGTGTCAGTGTGAGTGGGCGCTCTAATGACAGTGAGCTGTGTGTACATGTGTGTGTGAGCGTCTGCATGCAAAGCTGTGATGCAGTTTGGTGAACACTGGTGGGGTCGATACATGTTTGAGGGTTCACATGTACACACAGGAACCCCTGTTCATACATTAGGTGTGTGTGTGCGTGTGTGCGTGCGTGTGTGCGTGTGTGCGTGCGTGCGTGCGTGCGTGTGTGTGTGTGTGTGGAAGATGGGAATGTCTAGCATTAGGAGACAGTCTTCAGTCTGCCACTCCCACAGACAGTCTGGAGTGCTACATCACTCGAGCACTTTTTNGTGTGCGTGGAAGATGGGAATGTCTAGCATTAGGAGACAGTCTTCAGTCTGCCACTCCCACAGACAGTCTGGAGTGCTACATCACTCGAGCACTTTTTCTTGGCAGGATGTTAAAAAATATATAAGGTTAAACAATCTATTGCAAGGCTTCAATGCTCACAGTTTAGCTTCAGGGCATTACGGAAGGGGTGTTCAAATACTTAACCACAAATTAAACTAACCACAAATTGGAATTTGAGATTCACACAAAAGCTCCCCACCTACAGTACCTGCACAAAACAGTTTATGGCTATACCAAAAAGCAAACTGCGTCACAGGACATTCCTGATAAATTAACTCCTAAATAGTCATTGCTTCGTCATTTGTTCTCCAGTATCCCGTCTTATGATTGAAGGAGAAGCTCTTCTAAAAAATCTGGCTTACTTCAAAGACTTTTTAAGTCAACATCTCAATTCCAAATATGTATTCACAAAAATGTTTACTGAAAAACGTGACTGACTGTTCCCTGCACAATAGATTAGTGTTAGGCCTACTTTACAGTATATACGAAAAGACCAATCAAAAAGCCATTGCAGGATGCCAAAACTCCACTTTTTGTTCTTCTTGGTAGCAGCAATTACATGTTGTTAATCACTCAACGTTGGCTGTGGCAATCATTGACACAAATTATACCAGAATTGTCTGTTAAACTAAAAAGATAGATTAATCATTAACCTGCTAGGTTGTTTCCCAGTCTTCCATTTTGTGTTGGAGAGACATGTCACAACATGTGTATTTTCCCTTTTGGATGATGTTCAAGTGAACCCGGTCATAAACTAGCATATTTATGACTTCCATAAATCCAATTTTTTTAAATATAATATACACACTCAAATTAAACCTCTTTGCTTTTAATGTGTTGTCTTTAATTGACAGATCCCTGGCTAAGGTGTGAAGATAATGTGCGCTTCTCATGTAGTTTTGTTTTTAAGAAATCTTTTGCCTGAACACTTAAATGTAGAAGAGGTCATAGTATCCAATGGTTGCCACTGCTGCAGCAAAACAGAAAGTACCATTTAACAAAGTAACTATGTACAATCCACTAAACACACAGAGTTATCGTGACTCTTTGTGTCATTTCTCCTGTTCACCTTGAGATTGCTCTATTCACACAGTGTGCTTCCAGTAAGTGGATTATATATTCCCTATCCTCAGGGAATGCATTAAACAATCAAAATGAATAGGTGAGAAATAGGTTAAAGATGTTAGAGTGACCTTTAAACAGCCTCTTTGAATAATTTAGATAATGTTTCGATACACAATGGCAAAGTGTTTCAAATAAGACAAGGTAAAATAACATAAACATCCAACATGTAGATAGAAATCTAAGGAAATAACAAATTAATACAATTATATTATAAGTTACATGATAGTATATATCCAAACTTTTCTTCACTGTCAAAAAGTTCAATCACACAAATGTTTCAATTTCCTAAAACATTTTCCAGATGGCAGTTGTTTTCCAAAATGTCCTCATTTTTCAATTATGTCCTCATAAAAGATTAAATAAAAAATCTAGAATTTTCAAATTGTCTCCACTTCCAAGATGTATAATGACTGTTCTTCCTTTTATTAGAGCCACCTTTATTTATTATGTCTTCATCCCTAAGGTCTATATTTCAAATAGGTCCTCACAAAGATAAGAGTACATACATGAGCACACACACACACACACACATGGCATTTCCAAGCAGCCACTACTGTATCTAAATGTGGATGACATAACTTCTACACTAACACTTCTCCACACACACACACACACACACACACACACACACACACACACACACACACACACACACACACACACACACACAACATGCAGAAACATGTGGACACAGAGTTGCTGAAACATACTGTTCATATGAATAACGGAGCACTCACGGTTTCTGACATGATATGACCCACCCACCCACACACACACACACACCCACACACACGTTTTATTCGACTCCCTCTGGCTCTGCGCCTGCTCCCAAATGTTTGTGAATAAAAAAATGACAGTTTGAACAAATGCATTCAGTGGTTTTCTAACACGACGCTTAGCAATTCCTTTAAAGCTTAGAGGTGATGATTACCGAGCAAACCACTGGAAAAAGCAGACAGTGCTCTCCACTTTATGTCGAAGAAGTGCCCATTCATTTTCTGAGTTAAACTAAAGACAACATGAGAGAACAAGGGAGGAAGAGGCCATTACAGAGCAGCCACAGCAGAGCGAGGCCTGGGTTAAATCCCCACTGCACAAAGGTGGGAACTGTTTCCTCTGAACCACACGACGGACTGACTTAATCCCTAAAAACAATCCTCATCCTCTGGGAACTTCTGTTCTTGACTGATGACAAGGAGACAAATACGATAGTGGTTCTGAAAGTGTGATGTTTACCATCTAAACTGAAATATATAACCATCAAATTTTGCGTCAAAGTATAATTAAGCTGGCTAAACCATTTCTGGCCTCTGTACCACAATTTAAACTTGGCAACAGTGAAGTAGATCTTGTGGGGAAACTTCTCAATTGTTACATTTCAAAACGCAGAAAGAGGGCGCTGTTTTGTCAGTGTGAGCAGACCTACAATAAAAAATACTTTTCTTCTAATGCCTGGTCAAATCAATCCCACAATATTATCTTAGTATTTAATTAAAATCGTAATATGGTTTCATATGTTTACAGTAACTACCAGGGTTGCACAATTAATTTGAATGACTTACAATTCAAATCCTGCACATCACACCATTAAAGTGTATCTGCAAAGTGTGGACATCTCAGCATGGATTCTCATTTTCTTTTTAACCTTAAAAGATGTGCCGATAAAAGAGATGCATTTTCTAAGCTGTCATAAAGACAAATCAAGATATCATAAAGGGAGCACAGATACTTTGAGTGGTGGTAAAACTAAATACTAAAGTTGAGATATACTTCTAAGAGGTGCCTCAATACACTAATCACAGTTAAGTACAAATTATGAATCCTTCACACTATAATACTATTAATACTCTATTGCTTAGCCTGCTTAAATTCATATTACACACTAGATGTTGGGCGGATTAGATAACTATGTCATATCATCAGACAGTGGAAGATGTTTTAATTCCAGATCCTAAAACAAACGTGGTTAAATGACAACTGTATTAGATTGAGCTGTATCAAAACCTACTTCTGGAACACAGTGACATCACTATGTAACACTAGTGAACAACACGATTATATTGGCTAGCAATTCAACACATTGTAATCTCTAAGCGGTTGACCAATCACAACAGAGCCGGACAGCTGACTAATCAGAGCAGACTGGGCTCTGGTTTCAGACAGAGGGTGAAAAGAGGTGCTGCAGCACAGCCAGTATGAGAAAAATAAAGAGCTTTCTGAACATTAAAGCATGGAGACATGTCACAGTAGAGACACTAAATACAACTATGAACCTGAAAATCAGTATAATAGAGCCCCTTTGTACTGATTTTGCAAAACAAATTCTATAGGGAAGTTCTCACAAACACCCTTTGTGCATATGAGGATATTTTCTGTTATCTTCACCATAAGATAATCTTATGACTTTTCACAGTTGAAAGAAGTTAAGTGTCCATGGGTCCACATCCGCAAATACTATTGACATTAGTTGAATTCTTTGACGCAATTCATCATCCAGAAAGATCGCCTCTTCGGGAAAGAATTACAGGATTATGTGACCTCATTTGCCTATTATACAGCTAAAACTAAAGTCAAGGCAAAAGAAAGGTCAAAGCATTTAGAGCGCTGTTCTTTTCTTCTCTTCTGTGCAGTCTCAATTCCTGCAGGATCTTTACAGGAAGTTGCCAGGGAAACCTTCAGATAAGGGCGTGCCACCGGTAGCTTCTCCTTACCTTCAAAGGCAAAGAGAAAAAGAGAAATCGCCCACTCATGCATGTTCTCTTGTTGAGTCACTCGAACAGCTAAAAGGCCCCCGCGGCTATGTTTGAAAGGAGTTTATTCTGTGCCAAAGTATTTCACCCATCACTGTATCACTCTCAACGCCTGCTGTTTGCCCAGACAAGCACAGGTAGGCTCGGCGAGGGTGGCGTGTTTAGGCAGGGAAGAGGGTTAAGCTCGCTGACAGTAATGTTCAAAAGAGCAACAAAGAAGCACACCTCAGAGAATTAATCACTCGTAAGGCTGTATCACACTGAGTTGTCGTCCTCTTTCATTGGGGATAAGCCACCGAGAAAATAAGTGGTTTTGATTTCTGTGCTGTAGTCCATTGGCTGCAGTGGTTTGGTTAGCAGGTATTCAGGAGGTTAATCACCAGATTAATACAGACTCCATAATAATATGAAAATATGCAGCATCTCCCACGCATGCTTCAGTTGTTGACATTCTGGTCTATGTACGTGACAGAAAAATATGTGACTGGTAGATTTCCAGACTTCTTTATGGCAAACTGACAAGTGTTTTTTTTCTCTTAGACTTTCTCCTAAACGTGCACTTACTGTGCTTTTTCTTTGTTAGGGACAATAGTGAAGAATGAACCTGTTGCATTTCTCTGTTTGGTTTCGGTTAGATTTTGTCCGCACAGTCCCAATGCATTTGAAAAACAACATCAAATGAACCAAGAAGGATCAGGTTAGGGTTAGTCGTAAATTAGGGTTAGTCCAAATTCAATAAGGATTATTGTGATAATAGATTACATAGAAATCATGTACTTTTCCTGTCCTTTAAATTAATTAAGTCCATAACAAAAGAATAACTTGATTTGTAGCACTGTGCTTTTCAGACAGAGCAATAAAACTGGAATTGCATCAGCTGGATACCAGATAACCATTTATGTTCAATCATATTCATATGTTTGTACCATTCGACGTTTCCATCAGATCGACTCTACCAAAAATGTAAATTCTCAATATCTGCAAATACTTATGTGCTTACAATCACAAACACATAACCTTACAAACTCTGCTGAGTGCAATGATGAAAATGTATGAAAAGGGGTGTGGCTTAAGTATAAAGAAGTTATATGACCTTTTTTTGTTATTGGCCACGCACTGCCACACCAGCTTTTTGCCTATACTCGCATCAAAAGCTGATGACGTTAATGCTAAATTATAGACTCCTGGGGCGAGAACCCTGGCCAGCAAATGGCAAGGAACTTTTTCATAGAGCCACTGGTCTTAAATAAAAAACTTTGAGCCATCAGCGTCCCCTGCCGCCCCAACTAAAACACGTTTTTCTCCTGTTGTTCCAAAGGATCAGTGGTGAATTACACCAAACTCTCACGATAGTGTTGGCAGTCCTCCAGCCTGTCAAAGGGTAATCATTAGATCAAGAAGACGATCCATGGTAAAATAAAAAAATATGTCTCCCACGCAGTGGATCAGCTCTGTGTATGTGTGGTGTTGATGTTCCGGTCTGATATTATTTGTGAAGAAAGAATAATTGGTAGATGTAAAGAGACACATAACATTTGGTTTGTTGTTTAAAGATTTAAACTTGACTAATAGGGTCTCCCAAACAATCATTTGGTTTTGTTAAATTCCTTGATAAGGGTTGTGAAGTTTAGCCAGATTCCCCATGGCAAACATCAAATTACTGTTGTCTGGAAATGTAATAAAGATCAAAAACTGGTTCCCACACAGCCTATTGCTAAACGGTGCTTACATCTCTGATGTTTTGTATGTTAAGACAAGATTTATGAGTAATTAGTAGATAAACAAATGAGAACTTGTCAGAGCAATGACTGTTACCGATAAAAACATGTTCCCGATGACAAACTACGCAAAACTTCACAGAACAAAATAAATCATGAGCTCATTACAACGGTGGTTGAGTAGCTTTCTGGCTTGTGACTCTGTAATATGAATCAGTCAGAAATATAGATTATATTACTTATAATAAGCAATTCAATAACAGATGGAAACATCCATTGAACAAAAAATGAACATTTAAGATAGACTATGAATGAAAACTACTAGCTAGTGAACCTACTTTGTACACTGAGGAAACTGTATGGAATGGACACTTAAGCAAACAGCAATGCATACAAACAAAAATAGTTTATAAAAACTGCACAGGGCTGATTCAACATACAAATTATGAACACTTGCCAATCACATCAGGACTGTTTTGGAACATTTTGTGCAAATCAAGTTAAAATCCTAGTTTCTGAAGATGATCGGCAGATCTGGAGTCAGTGAAAATGTGCTCCGTCATGTTGCCGGGCTACAGATCCAAACAGGACTGACTAATCCGCTCTATGGGAAGTGTGATGCGAGATGGGATTAGTGATGATGCAGATTTTTGGCATGTTAGCTTGGTTTACTGTATAAAAGGTCACAACACCAAGGTAACATCAAAGTCTACAGTAAAACTGTTTCACACTCATGTTTACTTTGTGCTTAAATTGACATTTTGATCCACTATGAACTCATTAGTACGTTCGACTGCAGCCTTTTTCATTCAAGGACAAAGCAAGTTAAAGGTCCCATGTCACGGCCATTTCTACTGATCATAATTCCATTGTTGAGGTCGACTAAAATAGATTTATATTGTGCAATTTTCCAAACTCACATTGGTTTCTCATACAGCATCTCTGTAAAGTATGTGTATTCACTCTCTGTCCTAAACGGCTTGTTGGAGCTCCTCTGCCCCCCCCCTCCCAGTGAGCCCAGTGGCCGTTGGCGAGACAGCGAAACCCAGCCCGAAACACACACACACACACACACCCGCAGCCTGGCTGGGAGTTTGTGTGTGTGCTCAAGCTGAGTTCCGTGGTGTCTCGCTGTCTCGCCGACCCCACACCAGTGAGCCAGCTCACACTGTCCGCTCCTCGCAGCAGCGAGCCTCGCAACGTCCCGCCGAGTGTGTGTGTGCCAGGAAGTCCGTGGATTGGTCCAAACGTAACGGCTCCATTACGTCACTATACCCAAGAAGAAAACAATGGAAAAAGATAAATGTCCAACGAGGCGTTCTGGGGCAGCATAGACGGGTATTTTCTGTGTTAGAGTTTTACTCGCTACAGGGTGTACTTTGAGGGTGTGTGACTCTGCAGACCGTTTACAAGCATAAAAACCTTCATAACACACAAGGGGACGGGTAATAACCAGAAAAGCATGACATGGGACCTTTAAACTAATTGTTATGAAAAATGCTTTTTATTTTATTTATGGGGTTTGATGTCATTATTAGCATTCTTTTTTCTTTTTTTTTGAACCTCTTGAAAACCCAATATAAGGTTGTCCTCAAATGCACCGTGCGTGTTCATTTAGGGTTCTTGCAATTCAAGTTTTACATCTCAGCACATCATCCTCACATAAATATCAGTAGCATATTTGCACATCATGTTCTTCTTTGAGTGTGTCCCAGATATAAAACGTTCACCTTCTGGTAGACGTGTGTGATGATGTGATGAGTTGTGTCTCGTCTGTGTCTAGTGAGTCAGGTCAGTCAGACGTTCAAATGCTGTAACTACATGAATATCACCACAGCCTGTGCCATCACTACTTTGTTCTGGGACACAGATACACACACATGTCTCCTAATGCGAGACATTCCCATCACACACACACACACACACACCGCCAGCCCAGCCTCTGTTTTAACAGCATGAATAATCTGGCATGGTATCACACAAGTACATTTAATCAAGGTATCAATTTAAGTACAATTACAAAACAGTTGTAAATAATGAATCCATATTGTACAATTGTTGTGAGTAAAAAACAAATTGCAATAATCCATCCATAATCCAGTTACTATGCGACTCTATCCTGTGCAGGTCAATGGGAATTGGAACTGTCCTTTGATTTCAGATAGAAGTACCCAAAAGCATCTTCAAATGTTGTCAGAAAACATCTATTTTGCAAACAGCATGGTGTTCAGATCGTGTACAAACTAAACTCCATCAATGCATGTTCAAACTGCCTTTACTGCATAAACACTGTCAATAATTAAATCAGTGCAGCTTTCACTAGAGACTAGAGAAATACAAAGTCTGTGCAGTTTCGCTTAGATTTGTACAATTCCATCAAGTAAGAAACCAGAGATACAAGAAGGTAAACAAAACGCTGATGTTAAAGGCCTTCCATCTTCCACATTGTCCCGTCCTTTAAGACACATTTTACACAGGTGTGTGCGTGGTGGTGTTGTGACAAAGTGTTGGTGACATATACACATTATCTATTTATATTCGAAAAAAATATTTTGCCATGGTTATTCAAATGGTCCAAAGCTGAAGATACTCAAAAGTCATGCTTACCAGGGCTATTGTACATGTTATCAAGTTCATCAAAGGAACAGAAAACCCCTCATCACTTCATATGAATGTTAGTATCCATCATATCTGCCTAACTTCAAATAAAAGTAAATATTTCCTGAGTCGAATAAATTAATAGTCTACGCAAATGTTTGCAAACCCCTAGAACAGGGGTGTCAAACTCAAGGCCTGGGGGCCAAATCCGGCCCGCGACTTCATTTTATGTGGCCCCATGAGTTTGACACCCCTGTTCTAGGGGTTTGCAAACATTTGCGTAGACTATTNTGTTCGCGAGAAGCGCTACAAATCCCTTTTGTTCTTCCAACATACAGGGTGCACCCTCGCTCGCACAGACAATAAGTTTGATCCTCGGTTTTTTTTTTTCTTTAGCAGACTCCTAAAAGACGGGAATAAATCCTCTCCTCTTGGTTGTCCCTTTCACTTGGCAAACAGCCAACGCTTCTCTCACGCCCAGTGTGTCACTGCGCATACCTGGCATTATACTGCGCACGAGACTACCGATGGCCTAACGTCTGGCTTGACCATCTTAACAGCAGAGAAACAGTATGTCCCGGCGCTTCTACTCCTCTCTAATCTTGTGTTTTCCCCTCGCGCTTCGTTTGCCATCATCGCTGCTACGACCTCGTCGCAGTTCCTTCTGCTGACAGCGGCCCTGTCTCTTTCTTCGTCTCGCACCTTACTCCTTCGCTCTTTATCTCTCGCCACGCTCTCACACAGCTCTCACCTCTGCGCACATCAGCATGAATGCTTTTGGCATACTCGCCTCAGTTCAACTGCAAATGTGTCTCGGGAGCATATGCCGTCACCGGAAGAGCCTATATGGCTCGCGAGGCATAGGTTCCCGACGTGAACTTTAGCCCATCACAACGTTCGCCTGGGATTGGTCCGTGATCGGAACCGGGCTGCTCGTGATGGCTACCTGGCGGCATCCAAGTCGCTACGGCAACAGCTGCGGGGCGCAGCGGCACACCTCCCTTTCTGCCTTCAGTGCCTCTCTCCGGGCCTAGAGTCTTCCACGCCGTTTTCCGGGAAGAAATAGTCAAAGCCGTCGGTGCAGCAGTAGGCAAGACGGAAGACTTTTAACCGAAAAACCGTTTGCACGACCACATATGGTACCATTCCTCCCATCTGCAGTTCCTTGCAAGGATGCTCATCCGAGGTCCGTATGCCCCAGCGCAACCGCAGCTTTGCACTCACTCGCGCCAGGAACCACGTGGCAGATAATCCTTGCCAACCTCCCCCCCCCACCCCAAGTACGCCAACACAGTTAGCAGCGGCCCGTATCTACTCACTCAGACTCACTTGAGGCTTCTTTTTTTTTTTTCATTCACGGATGCTGCCACCGTGGTTTCCTGGGCGGGCTTTCTTCATGGAGAAAGAGAAGTTCATGTAAAGAAAATTTTGGAAAAAAAAAAAAAATAGAAGACAGTCTAATCACCCAACCAAGCACATCAGCATCTATGTCTCACGTGGCGTACAATTAAACTGCTAATTAAGCTAGTCTATATCATGTGTCATGTTTCAGTATTTAACCTAAGCAAACATTATTTGCATGCTGCTCCATCATTGCACTTCATATATTTGGGTTTCAAGCTCATAATGGCTTATGTTAAAGCAGGGTATGATATTCGTGCATCAATCCCTGTACTCATGCTAACAGCTGCATTACATTGTCTACATCTCCCTCTTCGCCCGGACATCGGCTCGTGCCGGCAATCCAAGATCTCTCCAGTTTACCTATGGTAAACATGCATATAACTGGTGGTGGTGTCTTAATAGCATTTCAGGGCTTTGTTCAGGGTAGGTGCAGCAACCCTGCCGCCAATCAAGGTATTTCTTCCTCATCCCTACAACAACTTGGACGGTGGTCCTCCTCTGCCTTCACATCCTACATTCACCCGGACATCAGCGCCGTGCGGCCATCCAAAAATCTCTAAACTGTTATTTATGCATTTTAGCGGTAGTGTTCACCTGTGTTAATGTTTAACCCTGCATCGCAGGTCATCGACCATCGTGTCGGCAACGTTTAGTGGTAGTGTTCACGTAAGCCCGGCACTGATTCCGGCTGTCGGCTCTCGGGTCAAGCATCCTATGATGTACAGTAAGCCCGGCAGCGATTCCGGCCGTTTAGTGGTAGTGTTCTCGTAAATCCGGCGCTGATTCCGGCCGTCGACCTTCGAGTCAGCATCTTATGATGTACAGTAAGCCCGGCAGTGATTCCGGCCGATTGTTTAATCCACATGTTAATCTCTCATTTCATCCATAGATCACCGCAGTCAGCCCACAAGGTAAGAAACTCATTACATCTTAGTATGTCATACTTCACTTCTTTGGGGGTTTCTTCGGAGCGGTTCTTCCCCTCCTGAATGATAATCCTGCAAACCGGGGCCTAATCGCCAAACACCATTCCATTCTTCTGTCTCAATTCTGGCAATCATTAATTCATTCATATTACGTGTCCCAGTAATAAATATGTATTTCATACATCAACGTCTCTCCTGATTGAACTACTGTAGTGTTTACATAACACCCTTTAGACCTTGACATATTTAGACCCTCAAATACAGCATACCCCTGAACTCTTTTTGCATGTATGAAGCATTTTCCTTACAAGAAACCCGTCATCATATCATGTTACAAATGATATTGTTGTATTTGATTGTTTTCTAACTAAAAATTGTTGTACTTAACCAGCTTGGGTTTCATGGCCAATATAAACAGGTGCCTCCATTTCTTATTCCAAAAGATTGTCATCAATATTCTGGGTGATTAGTGCTTCACCCTACTTTCAGTGACATCTTTGGCAAACAAGAAAACCTGTTGAACACCATCTGATATGAGCAGATTGTTCATCTGCAGCTCGGGTTTCCTGACTGTCCCCTTCCAGATACAGCTGGACTCCAGCTCTGCTCTATTTTTGCCAGGCTGACACACACCTGCTTCTGGTTTTCACACACATGCTGCATCAGTGATGATCACTGGCAGGTCGGTCTGCTCATCCTCCCAAGGAAACGTCCACAACAGAGAGAGGCTGGATCCACTCATGAGTAAAAATGAAGGCTTTTATTTCAAAGCCTAATCCTTTTTTCAGGAATTCGTCAGTCGAAACTTCAAAGATGCAGATGACCAAATGCTCCAAAAATGTTACTGTTTGGTGGGCAAAAAGGAAAACCCTCGTGAGTTTAATGTTTTAAAAATTAATGTGAATCTCATGTTGGCGGTTTGGAAAGTTAGAGTGGAACTAAGCAGTTCTCCATGCACACTGAAAGTCTCTATAAAACATAAAACACCTGTTAGATTGTCCAAATCCTGTCTCGTCCCATGCAAGAATGTTAGATCCCTTTTAGGAAAATTCTCCCTTTTTTTAAAAATCCAAATAGTCGGGGCATTCTGAACAGGAACGTTTCTCTGTGCTGTAAGTGATATTCAATCTAACCAGTAGTGGGGAAAAACAAGTAAAGATGGTCCATGCATCTCTAAATGGTGTATCCTCTTGGGAGCAAGAATGTCCAATCCGTCTATCTGCAAGGGCTATCCGTCTATTATATTTTATTTCTATTGTATAGAATATTTATCCAATAGAATTAAAATGAGAGTAAAAGGGACATTTAAAGGTTTCCTGAGGTCATAGGTTAAGCTAACAAATGCACCATTGTGAGCTGTGAGAGCCCAGGGACTACTGCTCTTCTAGTACAACTGCTACTGCTTTAGAGGAGTTGAACAAAGCCTTTTTATTCAGAAAGCAACAGGGACATCCCCTGAAGCTAATAGTTGTAATGAATTGGTTCTTATTTTTCTTGAAGCTAAGGTTCAATACTTGGATGCTCTATTGATTTGAAAGAGAATGCATAAGTCTTTAATCTTGTTTCTGTGATTTATCGTGGTGGTAATAGAGGAAATATTTACCAACTGCTGAGGCTTTTTTGGCCAGATGATTTCAAGATGATCTGTTAGCTAACATCATTCATTGGACCATGCTGTTTGTTTAAAATTAAGGGTGGTTTTCACTATAAGTAATGTTTATTTTTTGGACGGAAACTATAATTTACATTTTTTTACCATTTTCAATCTAAATTTACTTTAAAATAAAAACATCTATATTGATTCTGACTGTTCTACATCCAACTCACAGGTTTATTATTGCTTTGAGAAAAAAGATTAATTTACCCCTTTTAGAAGTGAAGATATAGTCATTTGTTCTGGGCATGTCATTTTCGAGCCTGAGACCTGAAAATCAGGCTCAGGGCTTAACAGGTTAAATAGACGTTTAATTCTTAATATAAATAGATTTTGGCTTGGATTTGGGTTGGCCATACATCAGATTCAGACGGCTCTGATCTCAGTGACACACAGACTTAAACTCAAAGTTTTATTGTTGCATGTTTGAATCCCGTCAAACAGGAAATAACTACCAGATCCATGTGGTGAGGAGTGAAAACATTACAAGCAGTGATGGCCGCATACCTCTTCTGATGCTGGGTGCTGTAACAGCTGGAGGCCTAGCGTTAGCATCAAGTGTCATCATCTGTCTTTCCTTTTACATCACATAATGTGTCAAACTTTGATCTCAACAGTTCTCTTAGCAGATCCAATTACATTCCCCCTGTGTTCTTACAGCGATGAGCTTTGACAGCTGATTTGAGCAGGTTTAGGGGTTGCAGTCCTTTTAGTCAGCAATGCATGCATATCAAAAGAGACTTTAAATTGGTATAGATGAGTTAAGGTGTCTTTGTTACTGGGCAGTTTAATAAAAAACAAAGCATTTGAAACAACAAGAGTTTGGTGCAAGCTTACCTTGATATAGTTTATTCTAGGGCAGGGGGGTCAAACTCAATTTCATCACGGGCCACATCAGCATTACGGTTGCACTCAAAGGGCCAGTTGTAACTTTAAGACTATATAAAAATACATATACAAATATTTAATATATATAAAATAATGTATTATATTACAATATTGCCTCTGCATTGGATTATTATGGGATAGGGTAATAACTTCATCATTAACTACATCTGAAAGCAGAAGTCTAGGGCAAATAATTGCAAGTCTCT
>NW_011359143.1:221941-225679 GCF_000735185.1 Notothenia coriiceps
AGGCAACTACCAGTTTTTTTTTGTGCCATTTTGCTGGATTTATTTGTCAATATTTACAGCGTTGCTGCCCATAGTGATAGCCCTATAGTTTAATCTACTACCCAAAAATAAACATATGGACATGGGTCACTATTTAAATAAATGTGAAAATCTATTTAGGAATCTATCCATGTGAACATATTTTAAGTGGGGATGGACCTCAAATCCTCTAGGGGGGTCCCGGGGCATGCACCCCCGGTAAGATTTTTTTGTTTTGGAGTTAAATGCATCAATCTGGTGCATTTTGAGGGGGAAATAAAGAGACATATAAAGACAGATATATGGAAAACACCCATATGAAACAGAACTGTATACATTTAAATATCATAAAATCATAAGAACATGGCCATAACCAATAACATATCCAATATTTAAAAACATTTGAACTTGCTTATTTATTGGTTTTTGGTTCATTTATAGTTGTGAGTGTGTCTGGGCTCCTGAATCAGCCTCTCCTGCCCCCTCCTCTCCCTCCTGCTCCTCTTTGAGGCAGCAGCAAAGACTAGTTTCAGCTCTCAACAAGTTTTTAAAGTTTATCTTACCTTTTGACCTTAACCACTTAACAGGCCAGGCCATCGGGAAACCTCCCGGTGGCCAGTCCGGGCCTGGGGAGATGTAGACAATGTAATGCAGCTGTTAGCTTAAGTACAGTGATGCATGAATATCATAACCTGGCTTATCACAAGCCATGTGAGCATGAAACCAAATATAAATGAAGTGCAATATGCGCAGCATAAAATGATGTACGCTTAGGTAAATACTGAAACATGACCCGTGATATAGGACTAGCTTAATTAGCAGTTTAATTACGCCACGGTGAGACATAGATGCTGATATGCTTGATTGGGTGATTAAGACTGTCTTCTATCATCTTACATGAACTTCTCATTCTCCCTGAAAGAAACCCCCCAAAACCAACGGATGGGGCAGCATCCGTGACTGTGTTGAAGCTTGAAACTGCGGTACTTACTGAGCATTGTGACGGGTAGTAGTTACCCGAACTGCATAACTCCATGCTGTAACACGTTACACCCAACACTGCCTGGAACTCACCTTAACCCTGAACTAAAGGCAGCAATGCATAACGAACATCTCGTGAATTTGTTGCAAACTGCCTCTTGCCAGCGCTACCCTGACGCTTGTTTTAGAGGTGAGGCGCAGGGAAAAGAGGCGAGAGCCTGGGCTGTGCAATGAGCCTGCTAGCCGCCTATGACTGGCTACTGAGGCGGGAGGAGAAGTAGCTTCAATGGGATATAGCTTAAGCCCTGCCTGCCTGCAAGAGGGGTTTTGGTTGAAGCCGGAAATGGGTTAAGCTTCGCAAGCGATGAGGGCCCGTTCCGTGTGAAGGCCGGAAGCGCCGCATTTGAGCGGCCCTGATGCCAGTGAGGCCCTCTCGAGAGACTGGAGGCGTGCGTCAATTGTTTGCGTGAAGTGGCCCGTTTCCATTAAGCCGGAGGAACTTCCGTGGAGCCCGATATCCTTGTTCTTTCCTTCCGCGTCCGGGTTTGCGGGGTGGCCGGCTAGAACCGCTAGCCAACTGGGGAACGCCCCCTGTAGCTTAATCCGCAAGACTGCGGAGCTGATGAATATATACCTGGAGCTGGGACGAAACCCTGCTGCTGCTTGCGTATTGTCACCTGAAATGACGGCTGACAAGAGGGAAGAGCAGATACAAAGGGATTAGCAGGTGCAACGATGGCTTGTGAGAATGGAGAGAGGAGTGATTGGTTAGCTGGGGAGTGACGCCCCCGATCACTTAATGAGGGAGGAGAGGGTAAAGAAGTGACGTGTAATATGAATGGAGAGCTTGGTCTTCCTGTTGAACTTGCGCTAAGCTTCATGTGTTCAAGTATTTAGAAAATGCACGAGTGGGTGTCATAGCACCTACACATTTTAAATAATTCAAGGAAATGCGTTGGTGGGTGGCATGTTGTTTCAGGTATCCCCAAGATGATGAAAGCAAATTATGAAAGACAACGAGGGAAAAAGATCCATTAGTTTGAGATCTTATCAGGTGTTCAAGCACTGTACAGTAGATTAATGCAGTGAGTGTATGTATAATGTGTTTGTGCACAACCCAGGTGCACCATCATAAATCATTAAACTCAAGATCAATCACTAAGTTTAATTTTAGTTAATCACAAACTTGATGAAATGGTCGGCTTATATTCACTAGTGATTTAATTGCAAGTGTTGTTCCAGTAATTACTTTTAATTGATTGGATCTTTAGCCCTTTTTTCCAAATAGTTATTTAACAGTTGACTGAAACTTGTTTGAGGTGTTTATTAGAACAAACATCACACCAACCAATCACAAATATGTATTTTCCAGGCTCATGGCATGCGTTATCATTAATTGCGGCATCATTTTCAGTATTTTTTTTTTAATGTTTTCCAACTAATACATACAACTTAGAGTGAAATGCAATAATCCATTTGGAAGAACAAGTTATTGATGTGGAGGCCAAATTTCCCATCTGCATACCTCTGCAGTGAGTGTTTCCTCCTCGTGTTACACGCTCTACATGTCTATCATGGTGTTAAAATAAGAGGAGGTGAGAAGAGTTTCTCGCACCTCGGAGACACTGGAGCGATAACCAGGATCTGTCTGTCTTCTTCCTGTCTCTCTGTCTGTTTTCCAGGAGGGCAGTTATCCGAGATCCATCGGCTGGACTTCCACAAAAAGCATCTGGGACTCAAACCCCCTTTGCCGCCGTCAGACTTTGGTTAAAAGCTTTGAAGCGCGGGCCAACACACCAACCTGCCTGCACTGGCCAGGCTGAGGTGTAGGATGGCTGCAGGGGGGGTGGAGATCAAACAGGAAGTACAGAAATATGCCCCGATTTACATACACTGGTGGGCTTTTTCTCTTTTTTTGCCCATGTCCTGTTACACAGACTTTAGCTCCTCTGCACAGGGAACATGGAGATGTTACGGTTCCACATGTTTCCATGTTAAAGAAGTAAGGTGATGATTTATGTCGAATGGATTCATTTATGGAAGGCAATAAAATCCATTGCAGTTAAGAGTTGCATCCTAGGTATTTATTTGTGAAAGCAGAAGTGAAGTGCAGCATCATATAAAGTTAAAGGAGTCCTTTGGTATTAAACATGGTGTAAAAAAGTTGGTGCATGTAAATAAAAAGTGATTCAACCCTGCCATAGATTTGTGCATTTGCATTGTCGGTGAAGCCGGGACAGAGAGTTATTTATTAACAGGGCAATAGCAGAATAATCAAAAATCAATTTTGGAGGGTAGGGGAGGAAGAGAATACTATATCAGGCAAAAGATGGACCAAATATCCCCTTTAAATAAAGAAAAATCCTTGAAAATAAAATACTTTATATTAAAAGATGACTGCCACCTTTCTATTAGGACTGAAAAAAACCTCAATTTTAAATGACAGAAATCCTTATATATGTAGAATTGTGAGTTTCAATGGATGTTCGATAAACTCCACTCATGATTCTCTGAAATAAAGTTAATTATCTAAATTACATTTGGCTGATTTTGGGTTGAATTTGGTTAAAAGTGCAAACTTTAGTTATCCACCATTAGTTTTTAGTCGTTATCTTAAGTGTTGCAATTGGCTATGTTGTCTAAATTTGAAAAATGTAGAATACTACTATATGCCATTTTAAATGCATTCATGGGAAGGTGTTGTCTTAGAGGGTTTAACATTCCTGTCTTTAAGAGAAA
>NW_011359143.1:225706-228282 GCF_000735185.1 Notothenia coriiceps
GTGTGCCTTGGCAATTTGAAAAATGTAGAATACTACTATATGCCATTTTAAATGCATTCATGGGAAGGTGTTGTCTTAGAGGGTTTAACATTCCTGTCTTTAAGAGAAAGGTATCATCTACCCCTCTTGTCTTTAAGAGGGTCGGGGGGTTTGTCTGTGTCACGGAGCTGATGTCTATCTTGAGATCTGACCTGGAAACTCAGAGGTGAAGTGGCCCATTAACCTCCGTCTGGACGTCTGAAGGCCTCTTCACAGGAGCCACTTAGCTGCTGTCCTCTCAGCTCAGCTCCCTCTGGAGAGCAGTGACCCTCTCTTTTCAGGACAAGTCATCCATCCCACCCTCCATCCATCCAGCAGCAGCAGCAGTACGCAACAACACGCCTGCTAAGAGGTGTTCAGTTCAAAGGCTTTTTCCAAGTAGAGGTCAGCAGAAACCCGTCCTCGACCACCTCCCCAAAATCCGCTCAGGTCTTTGGTTTCACTAGCAGGGTGAAAAAACACAGGTATTTTTGTTGTGGGACATCAAAGCCGAGGAACTGAAGAGAAGATGTATGTGCTGGACGTGTTCCCCTGTCAGGTTGATCCATGTTTATACACGACTTCTATCTACTTTGACAGCTGCTGTGGTCAGAAGTATAGATTATACAATAGCTTGGCAAGCCTACTGTAGGAGTGCGGATGCCATTTTAAATCCTCTCAGAATAAAAAAAACAAAGAGTCGAACCCCACCTTAGTGGTAGCTATTCAGGGTATACCAACAATCCAATGAATCATCGGTTAAACTGATGAAACAAACATGATGCTTTTCCTGTGGGGAAGATTACAAAGACAGTCTGGCAGACTCAACCTCGGCAATGACGTGTTCAATCATACCAAAGATACAAAATCACAGGATATTCAAGAGGTTTGCCAAACCCATCACCGATCAAACACCATGTTCATACCTGAGCGTCACCGAATCATCGGTACGATTCACCAAAGGTACCACCGAAGTTATGACATGTACGTACGTCTCCACTGCACTGCATTACACAGCGCCCACTCAGTCTGCTCTGATTGGTTAGCTGACCGGCTCTGGTGTGATTGGCCCTATTATGCTTTTGAGGGTTTTCTCTCTGCTGTAGTGTATTATACAGTAAAGGTGTGTGTGCATGAATATTGTCTGAAAAATACTAAAATCCCCTAGTTCACTCTTAGAGTTTTCCCCCGACCCCCCCATAATGTAAATGATAGTTTCCGTCCAAAAAAAACCCATCACTTATAGTGAAATCCCAGTGGCGAACCGTCAGGGCCTTCAAGGTATTCAGAGAATACCCTGGAACACTCAGATAAAACAAACAAAAAACATCCAAACTACAACATATAATAAGTACCCTATATTAAGATTGATGCAAAACAAGTTAAATTACCTTTTTAGAGAGGTTTAGACAAAAGAACCCACCCTCTGGGGTCATTTGGGTGTATTTGCCATATCTCTGGAACCCATTGGTCGATTTTGGTGATTGTCAACACTATTGAACCGTTGGAGCCAATATAATCGAGGGGAAGTACACGTTACCATTGAGGAGTGAGAGTGGTGAGAACGCAGTTTTCCCAAACCGAAAGCTATGTTACTCTCTGAAAACTGAAAACTAGGCTTATTGCCATAAATATGATGATGAATTATCAGTAATCATTTCAAAGGGACACAGAGACANTATAAGGAAGTGGCAGATTTTCTCCGATCCTGTATTTTCAAATTCTAGCGCACTCGAGCCGGTTTCTCAAATTTACATACCCTACCTTTAACTGGCTCGAGACAGAGGATCTAGATTAACGCGACGAAGCAATTCATATGCCGTTTTTATTGTTTTTAACGAAAGCTATGTTACTCTCTGAAAACTGAAAACTAGGCTTATTGCCATAAATATGATGATGAATTATCAGTAATCATTTCAAAGGGACACAGAGACATTGGATTAACCTTCAGCAGAGTTTATCTGCGTTTTAATGCCCTTGAACACAGCTTTGATCAGAAAACAGCAAAGGTAAGACGTATTTGCTGTTTTGGCTACGTAAAGTGAAGTTGTGTATTGTCTTTGCTGGTTTTCGTTGCTGCAAGTTTTGGTCGCACAGTGATGATACTTATACCATTGGAATCTCTGGAATCTCAGCTTTCATATGATATTGAGTTTGTGCAGATCCGATGAAGTATAAAATATTTATACCGTGAGTTATGTGCTAAGTGCGTTAGCACTCTTTCGCTTAGTGCTCATTCAGAGGCTTGGCGTTAGAGTTGTGTTTTGTTTCGGTAAAAATGGTTTATATCGTCAGGTAGCTGAGTTTCTTCCCGTTAAGTGGGTATGACACATTCATAGTTTGTTAAATGTTAACAAGCCCTCAGACCAGGGTTCGACATTAACGACTGCCCGATGGCCCGGGGCCATCTAGTATTTAGCTCGGGCAATGAAGCCTCACCTGCTGGTTGCCCGATCGGGCAATCTATTATGCCAGTATCATGCAGCTCGCCGATCCAGTAATGAATGACCCGACAGTAAAACTAAACATATCTATAACTAGTTTAGGTAGTTTGAGAG
>NW_011359143.1:230084-239646 GCF_000735185.1 Notothenia coriiceps
CTCGGTGATAAAGGTTCGGTATGATGATGCAGTAGGCTCACGGCGGCTTCGTGACAAGGTTAGAGGTCGAATGAACCTTAAGATGGCCCGGGCCACATCCATGGCACCGCAAAGAGTTTGAGCTCCTACGACCCATCAGCGCATGAAGGTTCAGTGAAGGAAGTCTTTGCTTCGTTCACATGAAGGTTCGGTACCGAAGCCTTTTTGCTTCTTCTTACCTTGTCCGATTGTTCACACGGTGAGAGAGATTGCCAAAGTTGTATTTGACCATGGCTTTTATTTATGGAGTACTTGAACGCAGAATGAAAGTACCTTGTGTAAAAACCACTATTGTTACATTGTTTCATTGTTATAAATGGTTGTGTACAAGATGCAGTGATGTATGAATGTAAATTTACACACGACGCACCCAAGTCGGTAATAAGCCGTTCCCACAAAACTTTAACCAGGCACGCGTTTGTAACACCCCTAAAAATCCTGCGCTTCAGATGGGTACACGTCGAGCTTTAAAGGGGTATAGTTCCCTGCGCCGAGCCACCTTAAAGGTTCATACGACCTCTAACCTTGTCAGGCAGCGCCGGGAGCTACTGGCACTCGTAGGAAATTTTATAACCGAACCTTTGGTCATTAGGAGCTCTCACTCTTTGCCGGGGCACACACACACACACACACACACACACACCACACAACCACACACACACTTACACTTAGCACGTTACACAACACACACTAGCACACCACCGCACACAACACACACACACACACACCACACACACACACACACACACACACACACACACACACACCACACCTCGAGGTGCCTACCACACTCTATCTCTTTTTTTCTTCTAGTTAGAGGTTGCTACCCAATCCCGGAGACCCCCAGTCCTATCTAGTCCATAATAAGAACAACCTAAACATCTCACAATGACAAATAGCATCGCTGTATCTGTAGGTTTGTGTTCGACATGAAGCTTACAAACACTGAAACGTCTCAGGCAAATGTGACGTATTTTTTACGGAAGTATTTGTGCGCATATCTCCTACTCCTGCCCATTATTGACCTTTTCGTACTGTACCTGGAAATTTGTGTTCTGCAACCTTACGTTTAGTGTGGTAAGAGTAAGTAAATGTTCTTTATCCCGTGTAGGTCAGAAAGACAAGAGTTTGGTGTCTAACGTGTTTTTTACGTGTGAGTTTAAACTCTTTCGACCGTAAATCGAGTACGCACACAGTTCAGTAACCGCCGTAATCGACAGTTAGTTAGGACAGTGGTAGAAGGTACCCGATCCCGGTGTACCGTTACCAATCGGTTACTCGTAGCTTTGAGAGGTTTACCACCTGTAAGTTCCTCTGCAAAAGTCCTTCACTGAAAAAATAACAAAAAAAAAATGCTTTTGAGTTGGTTTACATCGTTGTTGATCGTCTCCGAGACGGTAATTTTGGATTCTGCACCTCCATTCGACCGTCTAGCCTTGATGTCACTCAGAAGCCACCGCAAAGTTACAGTGTATCAAACAATACGAACTATTATCACGGTGGTGTGAGATGCCCTTTTGAAAAGAGTTCAGCCACTCTCGTATGACTTGACCATCACTCTAAGGTTCAGAAGAAGTCTATGCTTCACGTACTAACATCGAGGTATCTGACACCCCGAAGCCTTGTGCTACATATCTAATCCGGTTGTGGCACACGTAGATATTTCCAAAGGTATACACTATGACATGGACTTTTTATGGGAATACACGATAAGGTAAAATAATTTCAAACATAATAAGTCGAAGTGACTTCGAAGTAATAAATCATTCTGTATTGACGTTGTTTCATTATGATGATGGGTTGGTACAAGATAGCGTTACGTAATTAATGTAAGTACACACTACGCGACGCAGTACAGTCGGTCACAGGCGTTTCGAACACAACCCAGGCCGCTGGTTACGTATCATCGCCAGTAACCTTCTGGGCTTGAGTGTGGTACACGTCGGTAGCTTTAATGGGGTTCGACTTCCTGCATTTACCTAGCTCCTAGGCATTACGACAACATAGGACAGAAATCACGTGACTCTGTATGTCATAGGAACTTTCATAACACAACCTTCGGTAAAGTAGCGCTAAAGTACACTAATGACGGTGAGAAGACGTCGTACTAGACACTGGTCAGCCCAACTCTATAAGTTGAACAGTGTCGGTTTAGCGTCGTACGAGTAGATGAACTTAACAGCACGGACAAAAGATTGTGGATTTAATATATTTACATGATCTTTCGTTTACAACTCAGAATACACCTGATTTCTGATTCATATCCATACTTATTTTCTTTTTCTTTCTAAAGGCGTTCCTGTGAGGTGTTATTTGAATTTATTCGTGTCCGCAGAAGAATTACTGAACAGTGTCACAAATCGTTGTGTCACTCGTAATTTCTGTTGCAAATGTAATACCTAACAAGTCAAATTCATGGTAGGACAGCGGACATATGACCAGTTTACAGTGGTAGTATTTAGGTCGCGGGGCGAGCCTGTCGTGATTTCGAGTACTGTCTTGGTAGTGCGAAGTGCCAGGGTAAACTACTAAGGCAGGAGAACCTAGAAACTTACTGGATTTGGTTACGCCAGAGGTGCCAGCTACCACTACCAATCAGACTACAAAATTGTCTTTCAGAGTGTAGAAGACCGAGGTTTGTCTGCTCCGGACACCGCCTACTTAGACGACTTCGTACCTGCCGACGGTACGGCGGCAGAGGGTTCTCGCACTCGGTAGTCAAGGTCCCATTCTCTCGTCTATGTGACCTTACCTAGAGTGTCTTCGTCCTGAAAATCCAGTTGTAGGACCACCGACGTGTGTCTATTTAGACTTCGATAGTGGAGATGAATCATTGTTATTTAAAATATCTTGTTTTATCCTTATCGTTCAGTAAATGTATTAATTGGTTGAAGAAATATCAAGTATAATAAGTGACATACTGGCTTGGTAGTCGCATACTTCCAAGTCACTTCCTTCAGAAACGAAGCAAGTATACTTCCAAGCCACGGCTTCGGAAAACAAAGAAGAATGGAACAGGCTAACAAGTGTGCCACTCTCTCTAACGGTTTCAAAATAAACTGTACCAAAAATAAATACCTCACGATGTCTATCTAATTATGAACTTGCTTTACTTTCACGGAACACATTTTTGGTAATAATAAATGCAACAAAGTAATATATTTACCAACACATGTTCTACGCCACTACATACTTACATTTAAATGTGTGCTGCGCTGCGTCGGTTCAGCCATTCTCCGCAAGGGTTTTTGAAATTGGTCCGTGCGCAAAGCATTGTGGGGGTTTGAAGGACGCGAAGTCTACCCATGTGCAGCCTCGAAATTACCCCCAAACCAAGGACGTGGCCTCGGTGGAATTCCAAGTATGCTGGAGATTGGAACAGTCCTTAGGCGACACTGGATGACGTAGTATCCTTGAAATATTGGCTTGGAAGCCAGTTTCTTCGCGATTGAGAAACGGCCACTCTCTCCAGCAGTGAAACTGTGACGAGCTCGGGGAGGGGGGGGGGCAAGGCACTCAGCCCCCACGCAGCATTCTCATCTGTTTGTCATTAATGGTGTCATTTTCTGGTTGCTAACGCCATTGTGACACATAATCACTGATGTTCCGCTGTAACGGTGGTGGACTCATCAGAACCAGAGCACAGTGTGAGTTTGGAAAATTGCACAGTATAAATCTATTCTAGTAGACCTCAACAATGGAATTATGATCAGTAGAAATGGCCATGACATGGGACCTTTAAGAATCAAAGGTAGTCAACCACAGATGGGTTTAAATAAACGAAGATAAATACAACATATGTTGGTCATTCTAATGGGCTGGTAAACACAACACAATTTGAGGCACCAAAAGACCAAATCTAGACTGGTGAGTTATCAATTTCTGTCAGAATATGTGTAGACTTGCTGCGCTCCTGATGTCAATGGGGAGCATTTTACTCAATTTTGGAGCCAGGGTAGCAAACTAGTAATGTTTTTGTTGACGGAAAGTAATTTTAATAGTTTTCCCAGATTTCATTAAATTGAAGATGCCCCAACATGGACAAGGAGTTCTTCAAGTGTTCAGAATAAATGGAAATAGAAACAACGGAAATCCTTTGACAATTGGTTTCACTTATTTTTAATTTCCTTCCAAGGTTCAGAATAGCTTCTACCGGAACTTCTATTTTAATGACAAAAAAAATAAACTTTTCAGACACAATGTTTTGCAGCTTCTACTTTATCCAGGACTGTTTCATTGTAACGCTCAGATCCAAAGCCCCCCACACTCTCTGACACTGTGACAGTGCGACATGAATCATGATGAAGCCCAACATGCAGCATGGACAACCAGCAGCCTTCACTATAAGCAGCTCCTGGAGGAATCTGGTTTCAGCTTACACGCTGCATTGTAGTATGACAAGCAACCATCATGCCACCATTGGCCCGTCCTCCTTCTACTATACCATCCATCTCCTTCTCCTTCATTGTACTTCTCTCCAAGTAGGTCAGCAGTCGTGTGTTTTGTTAGTGCATGTGACCCGAGCGGCGATCCGTCCAGGATTCCAGACACGTTTCCCATTCTTCCCAAAACTGCCGGGTTAATGAACACACAGCACGACACATAACGTCCCGCCAAGCATTATGGATGTCCGACACAGCTGCTGGAAGGCCTCCATGCAGAGCGGGCTAATGTTAATCATTTCCCACAGTGTCATTAGGGCAGATGGAGGCCCGCTAAGGACTCACCTCATTGGACTGCCGCTAAACGAGGCGGGAGGCAGTGAGGTGGTGGAGGGGCTTTTAGAGAGTGTAAAGAGTGTTAAGACTACATTTTCAAACAGATACATTTTCATCTTAAAATTAAAAAAATACATTATGATCAAATACTAAATGAGACTTTTTACATTTTTTACAAAAGCTGGATATCTCATTTCAAATCCAAAGCCTCTGATATACCGAGTAATTTTTGTGAACAAACATTTATTTAATCAAACACTTCAAAGTTATCTTCTCTGCTCTTTATTAAATCTGACAGGACGTTGCCAGCCTTATTAGATAATCCTAAAAACCTTCTCTAATGTAAAAGTAATATGTTGTGACACTACAAATGAACATAAACTAATCTTAGCCATACTTGTTCATCTAAATTACAATGTTGTCCTTTTTCATTTTCTAAAAGCATGCTGAGTTATATCATGTATATGTAACAATTACATTTTTCCTGGGTTTTGATTTTCTTTCAAGTCAGCTGGAGTTTTCCAACACATTGTGGACTTAATGGTAATCATCTAGCGGGCTAACTGGCTATAGCGTACTAGAAAACTAGCTTAAATGTGACCATCTCTGTAGGAAAAAGGTGGTCACACATTTATAAAGATAAATCTGCCACAGTTATCATTGCCATCGGCAATGGCATACAAAGTTCTAGAGAAATCTTGGTCGGAATAGCAACAGTAACTAAGGGGGCGGAGCTTTGTGAAGGGTCAGTTGCAAAATAAACATTGTTCTCAAATATGTTAACACAAACAACGAGACAAAGCTAAATGAACTTGGTATAAAATACTTTAATAAATAATAGGGTTGTTCTAAGAACAAACAAAAAAAAAATTCCACTAACAAACCAAGACTTTTACCAAATTTTGTACAAAATAATTACAATGTTCTGCCCATTCAGAAGATTTACCAACAGAATATGAATTTGGGTTTTACGTGATTTGCATCAGATTTGTAACAAAGTCATAAAACATAATGTGGTGACAACATTTGACTTATTTTAATTTTTAAGTTTCTCTTCTCCTGTGTGTTCTTAGTGCAGAAACAAACATAGGACGACAAGCACAACAGTCAACAACATCAACAACAACAACACAACTTGTTCCCTTCATTAGACCATAATACAAACAGAAGGAGAGGCGGGGCTTAACAGGGAGTAACATTAAGGATTCACACTCATCCACTGCGAGTCCATTCAAAACCTCACACCTTCTGATTTGTCAGTGATGGGGGTTCAGTGTCGTGCAATAGGGCACTTAAGTAGGGGTGGGGGGGCGTGGCAAAACAAGGGTTTTCATACTCACTAAACACCCCGCTGCCCTGCGTGGCATCTCCACTGTCAACAGACTGTAAAATAGTGAATTTATAACTGAAGTACGAGCAGGCTTAAGAAGAGAGAGATTGGCAGCAGTGCTTTTACGTTGTTTGGACCCTGTGACCCGTAAGAGTGGATTGAAAATAGAAAACAGATGCATCAGCGCCCGGTTTAAGACCTGAATCTCCTGCACAGGGCTACTTTAGTGTTCTTGTGTCTTTTGGAGTCCTAAAATGGAAACATAAAATGAAATAGGCGACTTGAAGCAGAGCTCTAAGCTTTAAACGGGTGTTAAATGTGTCTCTTGAAAAAAAGAACCGCTTCACACAAAATCAAAAAACGTATCTGAAATGTGTCAATATATCACTATGGAACAGTTGGTATCAAATAATTAAAGGAGGGAGTCATTTTGGACAAAGCTAGTCTCTTTACATCGTAGATTTGGACAAAAAAGTGCAGAAACAAACCAGTTCAATTTCTGCAATTAAGCATAATTTCAAAAGCCAAAGAAATGATTGATATTCTACCCTTTTGGAAAGGCCGTTAGCGTTCTTCATTTTAAAATAAAAATAGTTAAAAGGGAACGTGAAATTTGGCCTGTTGGCTGTTGCTTTGAACCGGATGCTAACAGAGTGTTAATAATTATTTACACAGTCATAGGATGTGAACATAGCTTGAAAAGTGGAAAAGACCAACAGTATTTTCCAAAGAAATCTCAGTGGTAGCAGCTAAAGCATCATTTTTTGAACGTTTGAAAAAACGTTGAAATTAGTGACATTTATATTACTTTCTGACGGTTTAATAAGAATGAAATGGTTTAAAGAGGTGGATTATTGAATGAAGGGTGGCCCATAAGACATTTGTAGTTGTAAGGACTTTCAGAAACCTAAAACGTAAATAGCTGTTATAGAAAAGTGAATCCTGCAGTTTAAGGGGAATTCTGATTTAAGGGGTTAAAACAAGTTTCTAATGAATTGAAAGGAATTTCCAAAAGTTGACTGACACCGAGCTTTTTCAGCTCTTTAGCGAACCCCACTCAGATCCTGAAAACCTCTCACATTGATAGTGACACGCTTAACAAACTCTGTATTTGTGTTCTCAACAGCTGTAACAAATAACCATAACACAGACAGACAAACAATCATGATCTGTTTTCTTTTCAGACTGATTTTCTTGATTCAACGGGACCCTGGACACGGTCCGAAAATCTGTATAAAACCTTTCGTAGAGTCAACAGACACTCAGAAACGGAATGACATCATTAAAAAAACAACCACGGAAAAAAAAAAAAGTTAGAATAACTATGATACAAAGCATCACTTAAGTTACTGAATTCAAATATACACAGCCATTTCTTCATATTTACATTTGTACATCGCAAAGAAAATAACTTTTACTGCGTTAGAGAGCTGTAACTAGGACATCTTTCCCTTTAAATGTATTTAAATTCTGCATAACATCTATTGAAGAAAAAAAATAGGGCTGAAGGCACTTTTCTACCAAAGCAAACTGAAACATTATGGAGACCGGCAGAAGGCAATGACATCATTATTAAAAAGGATATACGTAAGAAGTCTTAACACGAAATGGAAAAGATGTTTATGAATGTAAACAAAGAAATGCTCATGCCAGGTATGATATAGTGGATTCTCTGTGCCAACTTTCAGACTTAAAAGTATTTAGAATCTTTTTTTCTTAGTTTTGTTTTATAAAAAGACAATGATATGAAGACGGTGTAGAAAAGGCCCGCAGGTGTGGGCTAAGGCAGACAGGAGCCGAAAGCACCAAACATTAAAATAATGTTAACAGCTGCCAGCCGATGATCTGTTAAATCTCCGAGGTTTAAACGAAAGAAAAAGGGAAGCGTCACTTCTGATGAGCGGAAAACAGTTTTTCAACAAACAAACAAAATCAGGAGCTGTGAAAAGAAAATTCACCTTGATTCCAACAGAGTGGTGACAAAATCCAGAAGAAGCTGTGATGCTTATTTTCAGTCTTTTTTTGTTGGTTTTTTTCTGTATTTTTTTGGTTTGTTTTTTGGTAAAATAAGCCTCCGTGCGGCAAACAAAGGAGTTAAATAAGGTGTGACAAACAAAAATAGAAAATTAAAGCATCTGTAATCTTCACTTTTGGTGCTTTTAAGAGTCGAAAAGTCTCTGAAGACATTGCAGTGTTTCCTGGTGTTCATACATAGTGTTCTTTAATGTCCTCGCTGAGCTGTGCTGGGTTCAGGTTTTTACAGCGGTTGTCTTTGCGGCTGTACACTGTCCGGTGCGGCGCCTTGACCGGAGCGCTGCGAGACGTGCAGACGACCCCTCCCTTGCCCGTCAGCCCCTTGTCCTGCGCCCCCGCTGTGGGGCATTTTAGAGCAGGACACTTCTCCCCCATGCCCAGCTCCTCGTCTTCCTCCTGCTCCCCCTCCTGCTCCCCTTCCTCCTCGCCCTCGGCCCCGTCGCACGGGACCATCAGTTTCTTGCATTCGTACTGAATGTCTTTGTCGCGGTTGTCCTTGGGGGCGCTGCTCCGCGGCGGCTCCAGCCGGTTGTTGACCGTCGTGTCCTCGGATCGGGACGCTCTCTCGCGCTCTTTCTTCCTCTTGCGCGTCCACCAAACGCAAACAACGATGCAGAAGATCCAGAGGAGGCTGAAGACCACGCACAGCACCGGGACCAGGTAACCTGCAGGACAAAGTCAAAGGACACGTTAGAAGAATATTTCTCTGTAGGAAATAAAGAGTACTTGACCCTGTTTGTCTTCAACAGGCTTGAACACATGCAAACAAATTGCATTTACACCAAGAACCTTCCACCCTCTCTGCAAAGTATTAAAGAGGCCCTATTGTGATTTGGGGGGTTTGTGTTCTATAGGGTTTTGTGCATGTTAATGGTCTGCAAAGGGTAAAATCCCTGTGTTCCCTACAGAGGGAGTTTCTGAGACGCCTCCATTCGACTTATCTGTTTACTTCTGGGACATAGTGACATCAGTATGTAACACTTGGATTTTATTGTACGTGATAGGCAAAGAGGCGGGACATCTCTAAGCGGTTGACCAATCACAACAGAGCCGTCCAGCTAACCAATCAGAGCAGACTAGGCTCTGGTTTCGCTGCAGCACCTCTTTTCACCCTCTGTCTGAAACCAGAGCCTAGTCTGCTCTGATTGGTTAGCTGGACGGCTCTGTTGTGATTGGTCAACCGCTTAGAGATGTCCCGCCTCTTTGCCTATCACGTACAANTAGCTGGGCACCTTCCGGGGACATCTACAAGAATGTGTGCACCTCAGTTAGTCGAGAAAGGTCTGAATTAGTTAAGGGAATTATACCTCTTTGAAGGGAGCCGGATCTTATGGCTCCATTCCTTTGCGAGAGCCGTTCAAAAGCGCAGTTTTTTTTAAAGGGGTGGGGTTAATAGGTTTATCTGCGAAATATACCTTTTATAATTCAATCAAATGTAGCC
>NW_011359143.1:239714-240136 GCF_000735185.1 Notothenia coriiceps
TCATTTCTTATGGCTCTATCTGCAGAGTCATTTCTTATGATTACATTTTCCCACAGGCCAACAACAGTTTCAACAAAACAATTCCCTAAAAGAAAAAAACAAACATGCCCTGTTGTCGCAAGAAACAAAGTGCAGAAGGAAACATCCATTGAAACTCAGTTTGCTGCTCTGTGATGCACACTAAGCCAGATACTTGGCATCTCATCTTGGATGCAAGTTCATCAATGTTTGGGCTCAGGCTCTGAGCTGAGGAGACCCTCAGGATGGAGTGAAGGTGTGCATGCAATATACCGGCGGGCCAGATCTAATAGTAATTAGAAATTATCCTGCGGGACAAAATTAAATCCACCAAAGGCCTGATTTGGCCCCCGGGCCTTGAGTTTGACACATGTGCAGAAGAGGGTTTGTTAAAAAAACACTTT
>NW_011359143.1:240181-241577 GCF_000735185.1 Notothenia coriiceps
TGAAAGCAAATGTATATTCAGAGATAGACAAGACCCTATCCTGTACAAAAACGGCTACCTGTGTCATTGTAATTCCTATGCGGAATACTCAACTGAGAATGTACATAACACATATAAAAAAATATTAATAAATACCTGTTCAAAATACAGAAAGAACCAAGTCAAGACTCTTGGGTATGATCAATATTAGTATTGAAACTAGCATGATTTCACAAGTTTTGAATCTATCATAGGCTCATACAACGAGACTTCATGTGCGGACCTCACAACTGACAACAAGCTTGATAAAGAAGACCCTCTAAGCTGGAACGGAGGTTGCGGGTATAGCCAAGGGTTAGCATGAGTGTTTAATTTGGCATAAGTTGACACTCTACATCCGTCGGGTCATCCAAAAGCGCTCACTCCTGGTCGAAATATTTCCACACATTACTCTTTTGACGCCATGTCCTGTTGTGTAGGACTCTTCATTAGACGATGTAAATAATTACCGGACTATGACAGGTAAAATCATTTGGAATACACAGCAGACTAAATCTCTCCACTCTCACCCTGTCAAAATGTATGTGCTTTACCGCCACAACACGGTTAAAGCAGCGCTTATTGTTGTTTAGGCTGGCCACTCATGTGGTCGCGGTGTTGACAGGGGGCGAGGGGAGCACCTCATGGGAACTGGATACGCCGGAACCGTCGCAACAGCTGCGGAGCGCGATTTGGGTCTAAGATAGTTTGAGTCTGCGTGTGATCTGCGTGTGAGGGAAGGGCAGCAGCCATATCATTGGCTAGAACTGAGCTAGTCGTGGATGGTTTGGACATACGCGAGTGAGTATAACCGGCAGAGAGAGAGAGAAGAGAGAGAGAGAGAGCAGCACTGCAGCTCATGCCACGCTGGAGGACCGGTGCAGAGGCAACACACCATTTGACGTAATCACAGGGCTCAGCGTATGCACGGTCGTTACATTGTCTTCATATTTGATATAGTATGGGTAATCACTTAGGCACCACCATCGCCAATAAAGAATATAAGAGAAGAGAGAGAGTGGTGAATATGTATGGAATTATTTCATAAGCTCATATTGGAATACCTGATAATTTGGTATTCGATTAATTCGTTCCCCATGCCCTATTCTATAAGTTGTATTTCACCTGTTAAAGTTCAGAGTGGGTAGACGTGCGGGCGGGTTTAGTTTATGATTCATACGATTACTACATTTGTAATTTGATATTGCTATATCATTGTTCCCATAATCGAAAAATCACATTACATTTAATAAAAAACGAAGGACTAGGCAATAGATATAATCCATGCAGAGTTTAGTGTAAAATGATATATTTACTTCTCAAGACAATTCAGCCTGAAAAGGTTCTTGTATGACTCTCGACATAATCCATGGACTCT
>NW_011359143.1:241642-243267 GCF_000735185.1 Notothenia coriiceps
GAGGAGGAGGAGAATACCTGGTCTAAATGTGTCTGACCTCCATCATCTATAGAAAATGGCTGACCTGCCTTCAAGGTAAATCATGCCGTTTGAAAGACAGAGGTAGATGAACACGGCTAACAACATTTCTAACGTGAACAAGCATTATCTACATGATTGACATATCCCCCCTGCTGTTCAGAGGAACACTCAGTTAAGGTATCGTGAAAGAACGGGTTGAGAAACGTCATAATGCTTTAAAGTCTGATAAGTATCATCTAAAGGGAAATGTGCATCACATTGAAGTTAGATATATGGACGAGGCACACACATTGTTATCAGCACTGCAGATCTGTTAGTGTTAAATAAAACTGATATACTCTTAAGGAAATGAATGCTGGAAAGATTCAGAAACTGCATCTTACCCTTTGAAACACAAAGGGAACTCCATGGAGCGGTCACTCTTCAGGGACTCACAGCTCGATGCAGGAGAAACTGCACTCATCTTCTCAGGATTGGATCAGCGTGGACGGACAGAGAGAAATGTTAGGAGCTTATATATTTGTACTTCAAGAGACCCTCAATGAGCCTTTTAGGTGTTTGGCCTCTCATTACATAATCTTCTATTACTTGTTTTTAATTGTGAACATTCTTTATTTATTTGATCAATAAATCAATGAAATAGCACCAAAATATACAGATTAAAATCCAGCCTTTGAACGTAAACTGGACTTGGATTATTTAAAGAGGGAATTACAAGTTGATTCATAAATTACTCGTTATATCCCATTTCCTAATTCTTGTTTTTTTAAAGACCAAATCTTCTTTTTGAAAGTCAAAATTGAATGTAAAAGTGTTCCTGTTTAATAATGTAGAAAAACAACTCATTCAGGTTTCCCTGATAACAATCAGGAGAAGTGAATACCTGGAGATGAGGTTAGGTCCATGTTCAAGGGACCAGGAGTCCTCCCTATAAAAGGAGAAGAAATAAAGACAGAAGTTATTTTATTCCTACAGTTCTTCTTCTTTCTTGTGGTATTTCTTATAATGAAACATAAATGTAAACGTGTTATTATCCCAGTGTGTTGACTTCACTCTGCTTTCATCAGCATGTCCAATCTGCCCACTGATAACACATAGAAACCAGATACATGTGTTTTATGTATCTTAATGTATATTCAACCTTTACTCTATATTAGGGATGGGAATTTGAAAGCAAATGTATATTCGAATATTCGACCCCCCAAAAAACGGCTAACCGGTTAACCGAAATGTACATATCCTATAAAAAAATAAATAAATACATGTTCAAATAAGTATAGAAACCAAGTCAAATTGTTCTAATGTATTGAACTGGTGATCACAGTTTGACAGCTATAGGCCAACAGCTTTCATGTGCGATTCACAATCTGCCCAGCTGTAGAGAAGACCCTCTAAGCTGGAACGGAGGTTGCGGGTATAGCAAGGTTTAGCATGTAGTTTAATTTGGCATAGTTTGACCTCTACACCGCACTCACTAACCTGGTCGAAATATTTCCACACATTACTCCTTTTTGACGCCATGTCTGTTGTGTAGGACTCTTCTTAGAGTGTAAATAATTACCGGACTATGACTGGTAAAATATGTTGAATACCGGCAAAACTAA
>NW_011359143.1:243312-264921 GCF_000735185.1 Notothenia coriiceps
CGGCGGGGAAAACACTCCTCTTTTCTTCTCCTGAGAAAACCCCGCAGCTCATTCACACACTCTAGGCCGCCCCTATTGACAGGCACTCACGCTGAGTAATCCTGCCTATATACTACGCCATAGAAATGTGTAGCATGAGGAAAATGATCATTATAAAGGTATGATTCGATCCATTTGTACTAATATATTTGTTTTTTGGGGGATGCTGGGATTATCACTAATAGATAAAAATTAGCTGCTAATACTTTTTTTATTGACAAAAAAATTTGTTTGGGACTCATTTCAGCGGCAGATTTAATCCACATATGTTACTCAAGTGTGTATTTTGATGGCAGAAGGGCATTAGTATATGGGATTGGGTTACACAATTAAAGGTGGGTATGTAAGTTTGAGAAACCCGGGCTCGAGTCCTTTTTTGTTATATTCCATGGAATGCTCTTTAACATCACGATAGCAATGAAATCTGAAGTGCTTTGACCAAAAAATCCATAAAAAAATGTCATCTGTGGGAAGCCGTAGCGCTGTAAAGAAGCACGACCAATCAATCTGAGCCGGCCGGCTAAAATTAACTGGATGGCCTACTGCTGTCAGCCTTCCATCTGTCACAAACTTATCTAGCTGCCCTCATTGGTCCATGTGGCGCGTTCGTGTGTCGTTGGAGGAGGGGCCTCTGTTGAGGAAGTGGCAGATTTTCTCCGCTGTGTATTTTTCAAATTCTAAGTGCACTCGAGCTGTTTCTCCAAAATTACCCCCTTACCCCACCTTTAAAATATAATGATACTACTCACCAAGGATTATAATTAGCATTAAATATTTTCTATGGTGTGATTACGGTAAAGAGGGAAATGTCCCCAGAGTGTCAAAGTGTTTTTAGGTCATTTTCAGCGACAACTTTGGAGCTTTTATACACACACCGTACTTTTCTAAAGACACTTAATGATTCAAGGTTTGTTTGTTATTTGATCTGATGAACCCAGACTTTCAATTTATTAACTTTCATTTCAATCCTTCAAGTGAACCTTGAAGACCTCAAAAAGACTGATACATCTGTAATCAAGCCTTGTTAAAGAACCATGCGTGGATAACCATGAAAAAAAGCTCCTCCATTCCTCCTCCCCCCCACCCCACACACACAGACATATTGAAGCATAAGCTTCGCAACCAGAGCATCTCAGGCGTTTACAACACAACGGAAGCCTTTTCCGAAAGAATACATCCACCAAAGATGGCACAATTGCGGGGTGGGATTATAGAAGATTCTACACTTTGAAATGAGGGCAGATTTGTGCAACCAGAGGGCAGCGAGTGGGATGAGTTTTTTCGTCTATATGAAAGCCTTGTTGTGGGGTTTGGGGTGGATGTTGGCCATCTTTTCCTGTATCTGTCGCTCAAAACAGGCCTGCAAACATCAGAGGAGCAAGAGCTAATCCCATCCATTAAAAGCTTAGAGCCCCGAGGTGACTGAATTCCTGCCCCCCCCCCGAGTATGGGTGGCCGAGCGAGAAGAATTGAAGGAAGACAGAAAAGAGGAGAAAGGAAAGAGTAGAAAGACAGCACCAGAGAAAAAGGTAAGGAGAAACAGAAACAGAAGAAGAAGAGAACGAAGATCAGCTAGGTGTGCCCACAGAATCGCTAAATCCTCATCCAGATGTGTTTAGAAACGCCTTCAAACGCCTCTCCTCTTTCTGTCTCTTCTATCTTTTTCTTTTTTTGAACAAAGAAGACAGATTCAGAAGTAGAAAGAGCTTGGTTTTTACTGGAAGTCCTCTGTAAGCAAGTTGCAGTGACAAATAAAGTGTGATTGGAGGTGGGAGAAGAAAAAGGGAAAGTGACAGGCAGCTTCGAAATCTGTGTTGAAAATGGGAACTATGAAAATAAGCCCAACGTTGTAAGACCCAAGAAACGATGCTCTTATAAGACGTAGATGATGGTAAAGATGTTAAAGCGAGGAGGCTCAACGTGTTGCCTTAAGCCTAGCAGCTAATGCTATTTCCAAGGCACAATTGTAATTAGCATAAGCTGCTAGCCTCCGTCCTGATACAAGAAGTGAATGGTGCAGAAAGAACAAGAACAACAAAATATGATGTTTTATGTAAAAGTAGGCAAAACTATATTAAGTTCATCCTTAAGTAATATCGTTAAAATTAATAAATAGTGTTTATTTGTTTCAAGGTTGCAAATTGTAAGACTTTATATTCACTTATAAAATGTACATGAAACCCCAGAAAGATCATGGACCATGCATTGCCAATCCAGAAACTTTCTAAAATAAAAGAGTACCCACCAAAGAAAAAACTTTTTTTGATCAAACACCCGATGTCAATGTGTGTGTGGGCAGTTATGTGTGTGTGTGTGTGCGGTGTGTGTGTGTGTGTGTGTGTGTGTGTGTGTGTGTGTGTGTGTGTGTGTGTAATATTCACCATTGCGACCTCCACGGCGTCGCTGTTGGAGTAGGACAGGTCACAGAGGATGAGCAGCGCCCGCTCCTCCGCCAGCGTCTGAGTGACCGGGAGGTACCTCAGCTCCGAGCAGATGTTCTCTACAGTGGTGCCCTCACACACACACACACACACACACACACACACACACACACACACACACACACACACACACACACACACACACACACACACACACACACACACACACATACCAGATTAGTATCTGCGCTGCTGGCGAGGAACAATCAGCTTCTAATTCTTCCTAAGTCTGTTTCAGATGCAGGCGTTTATAATATCCTCCCCGGGGAGACTGTGGCTCAGATCTCAGATCAGTATCTCTTCAGAGGAACCGATTCATTTCCATTCATAAAACTTCATTCAGACCTGCAGGGAGGCCATTGAACGTTTGGTGATAGAGTAGTAAACAACAAAAACACCATGTTGACTAACAAGAGAGAGGATCCATTAACGGAAGAGCACATCTGCCACTTTAACTGGAAGTCTTTCTCTCGCTGCAGTTAAAGTCTATTCCCTCCATAAATTGGCCGGTATAGAAAGCACATTTTTGTATTCTCCAACAACAAAGGAGATCCAGGATCCAAATCTGATAAAAAATCTGCAGCTTCACAGATTTTCTTCCCTTAATGATTTGTTTTCTCAGCCTCCAAACATAAATATCTTCATGGAGGAGTTACACGCTGCGTGGTAGGGTTTGATGATGTGTGGATTTATAAAATGAGACAATCTGTCAACGGAGTCAAAAATAGGCTCTCATCTGAATGCAGTGAGGAATGACACGTGTGTGTTTGCGGTTGCAGATTCAAACAAGAACATATCTCAACACATTTCTACCAATCCAGCAATTATCAAATGTTAACAATGCAGGGTGGGAGGAGAATGATTTCAAATATCTTGTTATGACATGACACATCAACATGGATGAAAAATGACTTGATTGGATTGTAGGCGCGTTGGTGGTTTCGCAACTGTCTCTGCAGACTTTTCTCTCATTGAGAACTCGCCCAAGTATTTCCATGCACAAAGCGCTATGTCTTTAATGTTATATGGCAGATGTGGCTTTGAGAGGTCGTATTCCAATCAGAAGGTCAGTGGTTCGATTCCCAGCATACTGTACTGTACTGTAATTAACCCTAAACTGCGTCATGGCAACCAGTGTGTGAATGAGTATAAATGTTAGCCCCCCTGAGCACACAGTGTGTGAATGACATGTAAATGCTAATAAATGCATTTTGCCATTATTGATGACCGAGCATACTTAATTAATTTGATACATTTTTTTGGGGTATAAAATGTAAAAGTTGCATGGACTAATGCTCCTCACGATTCACTTGTTAAGTCTGACCCGTAGTCCAAAACCGATCTTACAAGATATTACAATTATAACTTTACTTCTGTATCCAACAAACAGACAGCTCCTTACCTGCGGCACTTTGTCCTTCTTGAAGATGAGGGTGATGCGAGCGCAGCTGTTGTCAAGGTAACCGCTGTTGGGCTCGCACTCTGTGTGTAGGGGTGTCGGGGGGTCGGGCGTAGAACACACACCCCACTGGTGGCAGGGCGGCGAGAAGCAGGTGAGGAACTGATGCTCCACACACTCGTGACCGCCGGGGCAGGGCGGGGGGGTTGAGTCCGCAGGAGGGGGAGGAGGAGCCTTCGGGAGGAGGCAGGGCCGACGGCCACATCGCACCTGGGGGAGCACGGTCAGTCAGACACAGCTTTCACCGGGTTTAAACATCTTTTATAAGTCGATTCGGTACGTCTGTGGGAAGCACTTATGATGAGGTTATCGTCAATGGTCAAAGATAGCTGCTGTTTGGTTCAAAGTTAAAGTGGTGAATGTAGATGCTGCATTGAAATGTAAAACACTGAAAAGCCAAGGAAATCCAAGTTTAAGTGAGAGCCTGCTTCCTGCCACTCATCAGCCTGACAGGACATCTATCCCCTATTGCTTTTAATGTAACTATATATTAACGCCGATCATCGATTTCCAATGACATTGCTTAATTGTTTGCCTGACTGAGCATCATACTTGTGCTCCATGTAGATAAATCATCTTTTGATAGGATTGGTGAATAGCGGAAAGTCCCATGATGGGTTGTTTTCAATCTATGGGTGTATTGCTAGTTTTTATAACCACACTCAAAAGGTTTATTACAACATTATCACTTTGGTAATAAACAGTCTTTGCTGTGAGCCTTACCTTGGAGCAGTGCACGTTTCCGTTGACACACTGGCAGGCGTTACACTCCTCATCCCAGCGGCTGCCGTGAGGAAACTGCAGACCGGCATGACGACACGACTTCCCGAGTCCGATGACTGGAGAGAACAGAGGAGAGTTTCAGAACAAAAGGAAGAGACTCGGTTGCCAATCCTCTTGTTTATGTACCCAAGGTACTCCAGGAAATCTACCAAACAGTATAAATGGGTGATTGAGACTCATGGTACTCACACTTCTGACAGCGAGGTCCAGCGTATCCTGGAGGACAGACACAGCGGTATCCGTTGATTTCATCCATGCAGGTTGAACCTTCGGCACAAGGAGACGACTGACACTCATCGATGTCTGTAGAAAAAGAACATACATTTAAAAATTCAGTAGAAAAGAGAATTATGAGACCTTAACGTCAATATACTAGAAGCAAAGTGTCCAGTTGAATCCCTTGATTTACTATTGATGTCCAGAATACAGAGTAATCATGAGGAAGAAACTCAAGACTGATCCATAGACAGAGCGAAAAAGATGGGTTAGAGTTCTTAGTCCCTATATATCCTATCTTTTACAATTCACACAGGTCTTAATGCATTGATCTCCTTCAAGTATTTCTCTTTAGCCGAGAAAAATCTGAGCTTTGAGAGATTTGAATGTGATATTCAAATATCTTCAATGAGTGATGGAACTCAGAGGATCTTTCTTCACACAATGGCTTTATTGCAGTTTGGTTTGAAATGCATCAATTGGATGACACTCTGGCTCTGAAAAGGCCTTTCTGAAGAGATTTCTCCCAGAAGGCCGCGGGAGAGCGCACTGACCCGTCTGACGGACCTCAGCTCTGACCCGGGCTCAGCGCAGAGGGGAGAGGTTAAGACCGTCTTCCTAAAAGGCTTCCTAATCTGCCGCCCTGAAACAATCGGCTCACGCTCCCCCGCCGCGGCCTTTCACCTCTGACCCCCCGCCCACCTGACCCCTGCACACGCCCCCTCCGGTTCCCAGGGACTCACTGATGCGGCAGTCCGGTCCGGCGAATCCCGGGGCGCACTCGCATCGAAACCAGTTCACACCGTCCACGCAGAGGCCGCCGTTGTAGCTGCAGAAAGAAACAAAAGAAACATGAATTCACCGCTGCTGCAAAACCTGAGGTTCACAGTGAGCTCAAACAGTAAAGCTCCTTCTACGTTTCTTATAATGTCTTCCCTGGGGGCAAAGCCTTCTCATGCTCCATGCTAAACTTTGAATCAAGTCCATCAGTTGACGTCCTTTCTAGGGAGACACTGATTGTGGTGTTGACGTCTGCCTGGAATTCACTTCAAATAAAAAGATAACTCACTGCTGACTGATATTTGACATTGAGTGGATTTTATTTTTTACCAAAAGTCCTGCGGACACATTGTGAACACTTAAATGTAACTATGTCTCATCCTGCCCTCTGAGCTGAGTGATATAAAGTCAAAAGTTTACGTTGCCTCATTTCTAATAATCCCTTAAAAGGAGTTTACAAGGAATCGCAAATGTGTCAAAAGTTCCATATGAAGACCAATGTTAAGAATTCACCAAAATAATATCCCTTGGCTTTATAACTATGATCTAATAAAAGAGGTTACTTATCATTTGTGCCAGCTCTTGACCCATTTCCCTATGATAACTTCAGCTTTAAATCCTTAAAAACAAACTTATACAAAAATAACCAGTTTGTAGGAAAAAGAATGTAAAAAGAATAAATGTAGATTTATTTTTCAGTTAAATCTCAAAATACTAACTTTTGGTTCTCAACATTTTTTAACGTGAGGCCCTAATCCTCTTCCGTAGGAAAGTGAATAAACTGGATATTCATTTTCTTTGGTGAACATCTCCACACTGACCCAGAATGTACTACATTAACATCTACACCACTGCACGCGGCTGTAAAGCCATACTAAGCCTCTGAGGTCAGAAACAGGTGGAGTTAGTCTCACGTTCTTCCCCCTGAGCTACAACATCTACCAGACTTTTCTCCTGCAGAGACTCTGAGTGTCAGCAGCCTGAAGCTGATCCCTGATCAATGTCCAGACTTCATATGTAAATCCCTGCTGACCACATACTGAGACCCCCCCCCCCCCNCCAAACACCTCCACTCCTCACAGCTACCCCCAGGTCGAAGCCGGTGAATAGTGAGAGGGGCTCCTCTTCACACTCACTCTACCCCCTCCTTTAAGAACCAAAACCTTCACTAATCCACCTGTCAGTCATTGGAGAGGGGGGGGTGAGGAGGAGAGAAATGGGGGAGGAAAGGGGTGGCTTTTGTCCTGGGTAGCCTCTCTGATCCAGACAAGCAGTCAGCGGTTCTCCACTTGGTGATTTTTATCTCGCGAATACAAATAGAAATGACAAGTTCTTAAAATTCAAGTTGATGCATTCCCAAAACCCTCAAGAATATGAAAAGAAGTGTCATTTGAAATTGACATTGCCCAAATTTGGAAAGCAAAGATTTGAGACTTTTTTTCACATTTTAATCGTCAAAGGGAAAATTGGGAACGTATAATCAGAATGTTAGTAGTAAGTATATGTACTTACTCACATGCTCTCTATTATCTTTCCAAAACAAGACAGTAAATCTCTTGATGTTGGAGTTTAGCCAGACCCAAGCCAGGCGATGTTCTTACATTCATTTACATTAGACAGGAGTTGAGGTGAGGATAAAGCTGCCGCACGCAGCATTGATAAATAGTCACTACCCCTGGGGGCTGTAGTCTAGGCTTCAGATGAATCCATTCCCAGGATCAACTGAGGTCAAGTTTAACTGACATTTAGATAACAGTGGAAACTAAATCCTAATCAATACCAAAACAGGTAATAAGTAGTTTGACATCATCATTTCCACACGGCATCTATTGCACGTCTGTCCGTCCTGGGAGAGGGATCCCTCCTCTGTTGCTCTCCCTGAGGTTTCTCCCATGTTCCCTTTAAACTGTGGGGGTTTCTTTGGGAGTGTTTCCTTGTATGATGTGAGGGTCTTAGGACAGAGGGCGTCGTATTGTCATACTGATATTCTGTACAAACTGTGAAGTCCACTGAGACAAACGTAACAATTGTGATATTGGGCTATATAAATAAACATTGATTGATCATTAAAAGGTTGTTAAAGGGCAAACTCTTTTTTTTTTTAACCATGCAAGAAAACTCCAGCTAAAAGCCTTCAATGAATGTCTTTCAGACGTCTACATTTCATGATAATCTGCAACCAATAATAGGTGAAAATATTGCATTTCTGCTCTAAAATCAAGTAAAACAATGAAAAAAAATAGTCTTACCATGGATGCGGATTGCAGTCGTCGACATCTGCAAAAGAAAGAAGAGAGACCGAATGACAATCAGTTACTTTAACATTTCAATCCCAGCCAAAACCGGCTTGGATCATTTCCTCGAAATCAGACAATAAATCTGTTTTAATTGCTTTAAAGTTGAAGGTGCATGTGAGGTTATAAAAACAGCAGCGTGAGCACATGGAGGAATATTCTCAGGTATTTCTGCTGCAATGAGAAGTTAAACAAACATGTTAGTGTCAGCATCCAATTCATAATAATGACAGGGAAACGTTGTGAATGATCTAATTTGGCACAAAATGATATGCGGATGAACTTGTCAGTTCACGCTCTCAAGGATAGAATATAAATATTCATCCACGGACTCGAATTTGGACTTTCTCATGTTTCATATTTGTATTTTGTGCTCTTTATTTTCTCATTCTGCCATAAAGGGCCTCTTTCAAAAAGGGACATACTCTGTGCACAGGTGGCTCCCTCCCAGCCGTCCTTGCAGATGCAGGTGAAGGCGTCTCCTCCTCCTCCGACACATGTCCCTCCGTTCTCACATGGACGGGAGTCACACGTGCTGTTCTTGGCTAAAAAACAAAAACATTGAAATCCTGTTTATGAATTTGTTTTTCATTCTGACCACCCCACAATGGGAGCGCTGCTCTTTTGGCCTGCGTTCACTTAGTCTCACAGATTGTAACTCTGCGGGACCATATATTATTATTATTACTCTACCATTAGCAAAGCCATAACATAATAATGAGAGTGAGATAAGAACACTGAATGCCTACCTGTATTGCAGGTGCTGCCGCCCCAGCCTGAGGGACAGCTACACAGAAAAGAGTCTCCGTTGTCGTAACACGTCCCTCCATTACTGCAGGTGGTGGAGTCGCACTGGCTCTCACCTAAAGAAAACGATGGGTATAAATGTTACACTTTTGAAATCGGTGCCAGGGTGATGATTAGTGATTACTTCAGCTTCAAAGTCGAGATTAAAGGCAGGGAGGAGAGAACAAGCCCACACAGCAGCAGGTGACGGCATCATGCATCAGAAAGGAGAAACTGAGGTCATAAAACACTATGAGACCTGACATGTTGGAGAAGATGGTACTGAGAACAAAGATGCATCATAAGTGTCACAGGCTTTCATTTCCTTTTTGCTGTACTTTGATAGTTAAACAGCAGCTATTTTATTTCATAACACACCATTCGGCTAAAATGCCTGTTTAAACTTCATACACATGTTTCTTCATTTTTTTACAACACCATTTACAAAGACATGTAAAAGAAAACATGTCAGCGAAGTAGCAGTACTTGTTGATTTGAAAAGACTTACGGGAGTGGCAGGTCTTTCCCTTCCATTTGTCCACACAGTTGCAGTTGAAGTCGTTGAGCAGATCCACACATTGGCCTCCGTTCTGACAGGGGTTCCTGTTGCACTCATTCACATCTGGAACAAAGTCGAGCAATGGGATTATTTTAGTCATTGATCGTATAATGATTGTGTCGGGATTACACAGAGCCTTCATGTCTTGAAGCATGAGATAAACCCGTTAAAAACTTGACAGTTATATTACTTTGGTTAGTTTTAACAAACAAATAGGTCTCATATAGACCACCTCTAAACATGAATGTACGTGATGGTGTCATCTGCAAACTGGCACACTTTCCAACTCCATTTCCACTGTATTTAGAATCATTCAGCTGGTTTAGTTACCACACTTTTCTGATTCCTTTCATGCCAAAAAACACTAGGTTGAATCGTCATCCATATTTTTCCCAGACTGCTGATTGTTCCTCTGCTGCTAGAGGCTAGTGAGGCATTTTCCCCAGAGTATTTGACTCACAGGCAGCATGACTTAACAAGGCTCTTTTCTAGCGTTCACATGCCTGTCCTGTTGCTAACCCCAAAAAACCCAGTTCTCACACTAACAGACACACACTCATACACACACTTACCAATATCACATAGATTACCCTCCCAGCCGTTTGGGCAAACACACTGGAAGGAGTTGATCCCATCGATGCAAGTGCCTCTGTTCTTACAGGGGGAGGACGCACAGTCGTTAATGTCTGCAAGCAGAGAAAGGACAGTTATTTACACATGTGAAATTATGAAAACAATTATTTGGCTAAGTTGTTGTATTTTTGAAAAGCATCAATCGAATTTTTGCATTTTGTTGGGTTTTGTCCTGCATTTTCTGTCATTTAAGGTTGCAGCGCGCTCAGCTTTTAATCATGCTGTTTAACTCAGCATATGTCTCAAATATATATAAATAAAATAACACCCACTACTAACAGCTTTTTGGAGAATAAGTGAAAATAGACGAGTTTGTTGTGTATCACAAACATACAAAAGCATTATGTAATGGAACCAACCGAAAACTGCAATGGAATCAGATGCTAAATTATTTCCCGGCCTTTTCCTGCATATGTTTTCCTCTTGATTTGCTTTGTGTGTATTGTTTATCTGTATAAAGTAAACTAAGAGTTATAATTACTGAAACCGGAGTAGGATATACCGTAATAATCATGTGGTGCCCTGTGATGGAAAGTGATGATAAATATAGTGTGTGTGTGTGTGTGTGTGTGTGTGTGTGTGTGTGTGTGTGTGTGTGTGTGTGTGTGTGTGTGTGTGTGTGTGTAGCTATTAATGACTCACTCTCGTGGCAGTAGGTGCCCGTGAAGCCCGGCTCACAGGAGCAGCTGAAGTTCCCGGCAGGCAGGCTGATGCAGCGTCCGTGGGGACCGCACACATTGGAGGAGATATGCCACACCCGCTTTTGGGTGTCATTTGTTGCCACAGCAACTGTGCAACTGTCAATCACTTGGGGTGAAAGAAAAGATATAAAAGTTCAGCAGGGCAAATAGTTTGTGCTTTATTAACACAAATATATTTAGAAACGATGGATAAAGGCTTTTCCAGGTGTATTACCTTGACAGCGGTTGGTCTTGCAGTGGTCCTTACGCTCTGAGCAGGTTTTGCCCTCGTAATCGTCGGGGCAGCTGCAGTAGAAATCTCCCACCAGACTGTGGCACTGAGCCTTATTGTGACAGCGGTTCGGGATGCAGGGGTCATTCTGCACCTACCGAGGGAAAACAGGAAGGTAGAGTTGTTGTCACAAACAAGGGAAAAATAGCTGTAAGCACAAAACAGTTTTTTCACTAGCTGCATCTAGTCCTCACCTCACAGGTTGCACCAGCGAAGCCCTGCGGGCATTCACACATGAAGCCGTCGATCAGGGCCTGGCAGCGCCCTCCGTTCTTACAGGGGCTGCTGGTACAGCGGCTCTGAACCTCACAGTGCCGACCCTCAAACCCCGTCTGGCAAACACACTGGTAGCCTCGGGGCACCATCTAAAAAACAAAAATAACATGAGAAGTTGACAAACACTGCTGCCAAATGTCACTCAGGTGCAGATAATTAAAAGTACACAGATTCAAATATTAGATATCATTCAAGAAATACGTTCTTGTTTGGTTGAAGCAACAGCAAATGTAAATCCACAAACATTCTTCCAGTTTAGAAATATGGGGATATTGGGAGCTATCACAGACAAAACAATTCTATTGATACATTTCTGCCCAGTTTCTACAATTTGACAAATGGCATTACAGAGTTGAAAATAAGCCCACTCACCTCAATGACTCAATTTGTCAATCATAACGATGCCAGTGTGATAATATGGCATTTTAAATCAAAACATCAATTAACTACTTTTTTTTAACACCGATTATCGATCAACATGTTCTTGCAATTCTTTAAAATCATCTTGTCAATTCCCTCATCTTATAAACCTATATTAAAAAAGGAAAATCCCTTTAAGGCATTGCAAGTCATATGGCACAATCTTTCAAAACCATTTTACCCTTGAGAATATGTTCAGGTTATTTGATGATCAATCTATAATCTTGTTCTTAATCCATTACTGCATTATGTTACATAACAAACTATATATAGCATAGTTCAACAAAGACCACAGTGTTTTTGAAAGCTATAAAAAACTCCACATTTGACATTTGTGAATCTCACCTTGCAGGTCCCTCCATTCTGACACTGACCATGGCAGCTGTTTGACTCTGAGAGGAAAACAAACAGAAAACTTCACGTTTGAGTTGGACAAATGGAAGGAGGAACATGCAATAGGTGCTGAAACATGCAGCTGCTACAGAAGAAGTAGCGGAAGATACAACCAAAGTGAGGTGATCCATGCCTGAGGAAATATCAGATGCAGGTAAAGAGTTGCAGCGAGAACATACATGCACTGCAGAAGTTAAAACTACCCCCTCACGATTTTCTCTAAAAGATCCATCAGGAAAAAGCAAACAGTTAAGTCTTATAGCTTGGAAGAGTAAAGCCAGGGTGTGGCAGGTATAAACAGACACCTTAGAGCAAAAGAAAGGAGAATTAATAGAGAGCTCATTTACTAACCCCATTGTAATGCACTAGCACTTCCCCATGGGGATGCATTAAAACATGTTTCTGTGGTTGATGAGAACTTAAAACTTCTAATTTAACAAGAAAAAGCTACGTTTTGCTAGCGTTCAACAATAATACATTCTGTGGGTTTTAACCATAAGCTTTATATCAAAATGCCATTACTATACTAGATCAGCATTCAACTACGAGTTAGGCTATGTTTTTGGTAGCCGTTGAAGAGCTATATATATATATATCATACAAGCAGTAATAAAACATTTGTTTTTGTCCACATTATGAGCCAATTTAGCTTTTTACTAATTATTAGATAATTTTGCTAGCATTGTTAGCAAAAGGCTATTAGCATTCTGTCAATGCATCATGAAACATGTTCAATTGAACTATGTTCAATGCTGACTGAATAAGAAAGTTATTTTGGTTAAATATATAGTGTTCAGCTTTTACTCTCTAGTATAACATGATATGCCTCTAAAACTACAACTATATACTACAAAACAAATCCACAAACATGATTGTTTTTCAGAGAGAATGAGAAGTGAGGAGAAGCTAGTGCTACAGAAGCTAGTGCTACAGAAGCTAGCCAGCCAAGAGAAGACTAGCCTCCTGCTAATGCGCTACAGGTAGGAGGAAAGAGGCTGAAGACGTATAATTATCTGGATAGATACTGACTGATTTCACAGTTCTTGCCAACCCATCCACGAAAGCAGCTACAGAGATATCCACCAATGAAGTTTTTGCAAGTGTAAGGACTGAGGCAAGGCTTCCCCGCACACTCATTAACGTCTGCAAAATGGAGATTAGAGACACAGAGAAAAGGAATCAGAGAGCTGAGAGCGTGCTCATAAACCCCGTCACCAAGCATAGCTCCATGTTGTAAAACACTAGAGGAGATTACAGGAGAAGAAGGTAGGTCTCTGAACTCTGACTTCAAACTGCTTTTTTTTAGGGGAAGCTTCTTTTGACGCCCCTCACAAACACCACATCTTTACTGTTGCTCAACCCTACTTGGAAAATTGTTGCTCATTTTTCATCAAGAATGAATCACTGTTTTTGAAATCATTGTTAGGACTTTCGACATACGATACAATGCAAAATAATACTTTGACAGGTGTGGTTTACAGAAATGTCACACATGTCCCCCTGTCTTGAAGTAATTCAAAAATAATGTTTTTATTTCCAGAACTGCTCAATGATTGTTTTGGAAAGAGCCTGCAATGCCTTTACGGTATTTTACTGAAACTATGCATTAGTATAATAACTTTCTTTGCAGCTCAATGAAAGCTTTCTCTTCTTCCTCCTCATGAGGAAAACAATAACCTTTAATGAAGTTACATTAAAAAAATAGCTGACATCAGAAGAACATATTTTCTTGTGCAGTAGAAATGATTATTATGCAATAGCTTTTACAGTTTAGAACCTTTTAAGTGTCTAATATGCACATTCGAGCCTGTGCGTGGTGTGGCCTGTCTGCTGTATCTCAGATTTATTTCATGACTTTTATAGGTACATTACCCGAGGTCTTTTTCATGTAAAATTGCCAGAACATTTACAGGGTGAACTCTATGTCTCACTGGGTTTCATGTCCAGCGCCCCACTGCTCTATCCTCACCCCTCCTTTGGGGTTAATGTCTCTCTATAGCATTCCCTGAAGGCCAACCTGCGGCATTCCAAGTGGTCAGTTTCAGAGGCAGCCATCGCCGCACCCGCCCTGCCGCCTCACTATAAACCGACTCAGTGCATTAATACTACTCCCAGGAGGTAAGCGGCACCTGTTGGCCGGCCTGAAACTAAACACCCCAACCCCTTCCCAAAAACCCAGCCTCGCCCGCTCCCACTGCCCCTCCTCCTCATCCCGCTCCCAGGTACCACCCTGTTCTCTGAAAGGGGAAGCACTCTACAGAACCTGTAACACAAACCAAAGCGTTTCTGTTGCTCCCTGCGTGTGTTTACAGGTTATGAAGTGTTTCCTGGGTGAGGTTTAGAGGGGTAAGGGCTCCACTATGTCGGGGAGTCGCCTCACCGTAGATACAACCCCGTCACGCCCAGTCTGGAGCCGAATATAACCCCCTCCCCCCCCCCCCCACTAGCATGTATTTTGTCCCAAGGCTAGCAGTTGCCAGGCTGGAAGTTATTTTTAGCTTTTCTCAAGTCACCTGGCTCGAGTTGCAGATGATACCCAGTGAGTGTGTCCGTTGGGCGTGCATATATACAAACACACACTCCCATTTGAAATTAGTGGCGCTCCTGCAGTAATACTACTGGTTAAACGACACAGCGGCATAAACAAACACCCAGGTATGCTGTAACTCTGCAAGCAAATGGGGCATTCGTTTTACGTGCAACACACACTGAACACATCGGCTTTATTAAAGCAAATGACATTAAGCAATGATCAGATGTACACTAACGAGTTGCTCAAAATATAAAAGGCTAATCTTATTATTCACTCAGTGAGACGTACCTATCTGGCAGGTCTTGCCCGTCCACTGTTGAGGACAGAGGCATTCGAAGCCGTTCTCCATGTCCACGCAGGTCCCACCCTGAGCACAGGGGCTGGAGGCACATTCGTCCGTGTCTGAAATATAAACCAGACTCATGTTGAAGCCAATTATCATTTACAAAAGTCACACACCAGCTACCACTGGTGATATTGATTTATGTTTGCATACTCATCAGATAGTTCTTAAAATCAGACCACTGGGATGGTGAAACACTGCAAGTCGCTGCTAAGTTAGCCTGTTTAGTTCCTCTCCTAACTTTATAAATCCATCATAAAACCACTAAAAGATAAAGGCTTTACCCTACACCCTGCCAGGGATTTAAATCTGGTGGAAAAATACAAATCCCATTATTTAAAATGAATGTACCAATATGTTTTGACTTAAAAACTTCTTATTTAAAAGCTGTTAGTCAATACCTTTATATATGCCCTAATATCAGACAGGAAATTGAAGCCCCAAATTCAAAGAAATACGTTTTGATCACCTCAATAATGTCCAAAATTGTAGCTTAGACTCTTGAGTTTGAATCCCAAACACAAAGAATATTAAGATCAAAAACCAGATCAAGCAGTGAAGTAAACAGATGTTGTAGAACTTGTTGTGTGCAACCGAACAGACCACATCTTATTTTGTATTGCCCCCTCACCTTTAGCACAGGTGGGCCCGGACCATCCTGCTGGACAGTGACACTCAAAGCCTGATGGGACTTCATGGCACGTTCCTCCGTTAGCACAGGGGTTGGAAACACAGGCATGCTCCGCTACAGAGAAAAAGTTAAGAACAAATTAGCAATGCTTGTAAATCTTCAATTGGATATATCTAACGTTGCCTTGGACGTGACATGGCAAAAAAACTTGGATTTTGAAGCTGGTTAATTTGATTCATAGTCTCACCAATCTCGCAGTTTTTGCCAGAGTAGCTGTCGGGACAGGCGCAATTATACTCATCGGGCTCTGTGTTCATACACGTCCCTCCGTTCTTACAGGGCCGGTTGGTCCCACAGTAGTTCAGATCTAGAGGAAAAAAAACACTTAATTTACCCTCCTGTGTTTTTCTATGTGAAGCACTCGGGTAACAAATAATAGGCAACTTGACAAAGGGAGAATTAGGGCAGGAGGTATCTGACAGCTAAGGAAATGTATAAAAAAAAACAATCTAAATATAGTTTAAATGTTGCACATGTCATCATTCTGCAGCTCTGTGCTCTTTAACACAATAACTTGTTCTTTCAGGCTACATTTCACTTTTTTTCTTCCAGAACATCTGATTGTGGGGTTACAAGGAACACAATGTAAGAACATATTTACAGGAAAACATAATTTCTACTTCTGCATCTTGACCAATCACACGGTTACCTCATGCCACTTACGGCATGTGGCGTAAAACAGCGCTGTGCAGGTTTAGCCCATTTACTGGAAATTAAAAATACTGCACAATAGCTCTGAGTTTATGAGTTTGGAAATCATACTGTAGTGTTTCAATGTACTATTTGGAAGTTGCATGAGTTTTGAAATCTATCACAGTGAGTATGAAGCATGCATTCATTTAGTTATTGTTTAGGGATAACATCTTGAACATGTTTTACATCAAACCAATGCAAATGGAAAATAATGGAAACCAATGTCCGTCTGAAAAGTTCAAAAACAATTGAATACGATCTAAATTTCTTCAGCATGCTTTGGAAAACCTAAGATATAAATTATGAAACATTCAGAGTTAGCGTATAAAACACTAGAAAAGTATTTTAAATCTACAAACCAAATCAATTTGATACCATAATGAACTCCATCAATTATCCAATTGACCTGCAGAGGCCTTTTAGATCATAAGTGAAACCTCCTTGATAATCCAAAGCAAGTTGCCTCTGACTCGGCACTTATCCAAAAGATAGATATACGTAGTTATTGTGCGGCTGAATAATACCTTTGTCGCAGAGCAGACCCCCCCAGTTCTTCTCGCAGGTGCACTGCCAGGGCTCGTTGCAGGTCCCGTGCACACAGCCGGGGTAGGGCAGGCACTCGTCACACAGCGGACCCTGCCAGCCGTAGTTACACCTGAACACAGCGTGGAGGAGGGTTAGTGAGATATAATGTGCACCTGAGAGGAATCCCTGCAGTTTAATGTACTTCTTCTAGCTTTCATTCTTTCCTTCCCACTATTAGCACTTTTTCCTACATTCCTTTCACACTTTCTTGAAGACATCTGAAACCACAAACTAGGGAAAGTTCCCTGCGAGGAAAGAAACTAAACTTTCTTCTTCTTCTCCTTGAAACAAAGTATTGGTCACTGAAATACTTGAATGTTGTGACAGCATTGATAGCCGTAAAATCAGTGGATAGAGTTCAGCGGGTGCACCAGTGGAGTGAGAGTGTGTTCCTATTAAAGCTCCAGCCAGACAGAGGGGATATCAGGCACTAACATGCACTTAATAACACAGGGGGTGTTGTTCATGAAAAACAATGATAGTTACGTTGCAATAACAAACAAGTCATTTAATACGTTTACGTGAGCAGCGCATGGTGCCGGGCAGCGTGCCAGTTTAACGTCCCCTGGTAAACATGAGGAATGCTGGAGATGCCAGGGAAAAAGGGAAATTCTTTCAAGTCATGTAGAAAGCGGAAGGCGATTAGATGAAGGAAACATGTTTAGTAGAAAAGTCCAGAATAAAACAGGAGGGTTGACTTGGCAGCTAAATGTCACCGCAGTGATTGTTCGGACAGCACGTCTTCATCAAGGTGAATGACATGTTTGCTGCGGCTCCTAATCTTAGGACACGCAGCGCCAGGGACATTCCTGAGTGTGTGTGTGTGTGTGTGTGTGTGTGTGTGTGTGTGTGTGTGTGTGTGTGTGTGTGTGTGTGTGTGACAGCTTTACAACAGGAAGCAGAACAATGGCTTCTGAATCAGAGTGGAGCTGAGGGATGGAGGTGTAGGGACGGGGTGGGGACGGCACTTCATACAACTTGGATGGGGGAGGTAGGGGGTGAGGCTGCTTGCTATGTTATCAACAACAGACCCCCCCCCCACCCCTGTTCCTCATCATCCCCACTGTTCTCCTCATTAAACTCTTCCCATCCAAACAAAAGCATGTTCGATATCACTCAACAACAAGTGGAACAAAGGTGAACTAAGTGGAATAAAAAAACAAATAAACAATTACAAATGACTCACTTGCATTCCCCCGGCACGCTGCATGTCCCGTGTTCGAGGCTGCATCCCTGTTTGCAGATGGCTTTTGGAAAAGGAAACAGAAAGTGACAAGTTAGTGTTAGTTTCAAATCAGATAATTTCCATCAGCATTCTTTACACCATCACTTCAAATGATTTCAATGGAAGTCTTTGCACGGCTGGCACTTTGTTTTGCAGGTGCTCAAATCATTACAATCTAATTTCCTGTGTTTTTTCTTGTTTGTGAAATGCAAGAGAATCTCTGCAGCGTTAACAATGGATGGCAGAGGCAATGTCGGAAAATTGAAGGTCTCTACATCGCTGACGAGAGTTTCCTAACATTCTTTGAATTCTTACAAAGTGACACTTGACATGAACATCAGTGGACTTCCAAGTGTTTTTACGAAAAAGGGCAGTGAGGAGGTAGAGACTACGAAAGCTTCGTCCATGTGATCACAAACTTCCCTTTTAACGTACAGGAAAAACAAGACCAGGTACTTAAGGAATGCAAATATCTGATCAGATTTCAAATGCTATAGGAGTACAAGCACAATAAAGTTTTATCATTTATTGTTTTCCTTCTTCATTTGATAAAATCTGTTGTTAAATGTACCATATTTCTGTATTTATTGATTATGTTTGTGTTGAAAAAATTAAATCAATGTCAATGTCCAAAATTGTGATTCCCATTAATAATGTTGGTTTAAAAGAAATTGAAAAGATTTGCTAAAAATATATATAAATAAATAATATAAATAATACATTTAATCTGATTTCTGGCAGGAAATGAAAACATAAAAAAAAAAAATCACCAACTTACTAGAGGTTGGGCTTTATGTATACTTTCATACTCTTGATTTAATAATAAGGCTTTGATAATTGCTTACAGCTCTACTAAATAGTAACAAATCTCTTATAATTCAATATAAATCAGTTCTAATTAAATCCCATCCCCCTGTATCCTGTGTTCTGCTGCAGACCCTCCTTGTACCTGTCTCGCATTCAGGCCATATCCAGCCCTCCATGCAGCCTCTGTTCCCCAGCTGGTCGCACACGTAATGCCCGAAGTAGTCGTCACGGGGACGGCAGACTTTGTTGCACTTGATGCCGTAGTAGTTTTCATCGCAGCGGACCCGGATGGTGTACTCGAGGCTGGTGAAGGAGCTCTTATACTCTACCACCTGCTTCTCGTCGCCGGGGTTTATCATCCCTTTGTGGATGCTGCGCTCAATCAGAAGCTCCTCATCTGGAAACAAGACAAACAAATCAGTGTTAGAGCAGAAAACAGTTGTTTTACTAAAAGGGGCTTAGTATTAGTCTGGCTTTGATGTAGTGTTTTATAATTATATGGTTTTATTATTTATGTCACTGTAATGTATGGATACAGTTGAACAATTTAAATTGTTACATTTATTTTATTTTTAACTTTTTACAACTTGTTAGCATGGTAGTTTTGTCAAAAGCATTTTGAAGTGCATTTAATTTGCTAGAATGTTTTGTATAAATAAAGTTTTGCTTGAAATTGAATAACAAACTATTTTTTGTAGTATTCGGTCTCTTATTTTCATTATCATCTTTACCATTTATCTCAATGTAATTTTTTTAACTTTTGAGCATTATGACTTGTTTCATGTTATTTTTTAACATTTTACTACTTGTATCGTCCTATTTTTTGTCAGTTGCTTGTAAAGCACTTTGAAGTGTATTTGATTTGCTCGAAAGCTGCTCTATAAATCATGGTTAACTTGATTGACTGAATACATTAAAAACACTCAACAGGTCAAGTATTTGTGTCGGTTTGATAGCATGGTCTAAAAACAACATAAATTCTGAATGACATTCCAAGAAGCAGCGCTGATTCCAGTAATGGGATTTGACCCAACAACCCGGTGTTTAGTGATATAAGACGATCCAAGAATAATGGCTGTTGTGAGCACAGATCAGAAGGAAGGACTCAAATCAGTCAAACATCACTCTGTTGCACCAAATATGTTGCAAAAGAAAGAAGGAGGAGAAAATAGGAGAATAAAGCGGGCTCAAACCGAGGGTGTAGCGAGGTATGCAAGAACTTGATAACCGAAAATGCTTTTCTGCCCACCCCCACTCTCAGGATATCCACCCCCGACTCCATTGGAGACAGGCCGGAAATAATAAGAGAAGTGGAGCAGACGAGGAAGGGCGACATAGGAAAGGCCCTTTAGCTTGTTCTCAAGGAACAGGATAAGTGTGACCCAGCATGCTTTGCTGCTGTCGCTAACAGAGTGGAGTATGACCTGGAAGAGACAGAGCGGGAAGGAAGAGCTCATCGTACCAACTCAGCTCTGTCTTCAGTGGGAGGAGCTAAGTGGAACACTGCTAGTAAATGTCTTAAAGGGGCCCTATTGTGCTTTTTGTTATATAGGTTTTTTTGCATGTAAATTGTCGGCCTGAAACCCCTCTATTGCACTACTTGCTTTACTTTTGGAACATAATGACATCACTATGTTAACACTCGCGCGTCTATTGGCTAGCGCTCCAACACATTGTACGTAATAGGCTGAGGGGCGGGACATCTCCTAGTGCAGGGGTCGGCAACCCGCGGCCCACGGGCCGCATGCGGCCCTTTAAGCCCTCTGCTCTGGCTCCCTTGAGCTTAGACAAAAATAAGAAGGAAATAAAATAAAAGTATTTGTAGGACTATTTATATTTTGTTGCACGGTTGAAAATGTTTCGTATCTTGTATTTTGAGGTGATACTGTGACACATAAATAAAAAACAAAACGGTTTTAATTAGGTCAACTAAAATATGCGTCACATCCTGCTACGGTCCCGCGCGACCTTTTCTTGGAGGCACTCGCGCGGGGACCCCCGGCTCGATGAGCGAACTATGGATAAATCAAAGAAAAGTGCCGGAGGAACACAGGATTTAATTCTGTGTGGACAGAGTTATCTGCTTTCACAGCAAACGATGCTGGTTTACCGGTATGTTTGATATGTGGAGAGAAGTTGTCAAAGGTGCTGCAGCCTTTACGTATCGAGGAACAACACGTTCTTCAGTCATAATTCAATGGGGTATGCAATTTATTTCAGAAAACACTTTTTGTTATATTCCATGGAATGCTCTTAACGTCCCGATAGCAATGATTATATTAAATGCTTTGACAATAAATACATACAAAAATTCATCTCTGGAAGCCGTAGCGCTGTAAAAAGCACCGACCCGGCTAAAATAACTGGATGGCCTACCTGCCTGTCAGCCTTCCATCTCTGTTCCATCTGTGCACAAACTTATCTCGTGGCCTCATTGATGATGCACGTTCGTATGTGTTGGAGGAGGGACTCTGTAAGAAAGTCTGAAGGAAGAGGCCTATTTTTTCCGGTTGTGTATTTTCAAATTCTAGCGCACTCGAGCTGGTTTCTCCATTCTTACCTACCCTACCTTTAACTCTTTTTAGGGTGCAGCTATATGTTTTATTTATTTCAAAGTGGGCCCATTTTAATAATATTTTTTTTTCCTTCAAATGTGCAGAGGACTCCCCAAGTGCTGTGTT
>NW_011359143.1:265286-268019 GCF_000735185.1 Notothenia coriiceps
TATATAATGTAATAAATAGCCTAATAAATGCAAAAAAACTGTAGTTTTTGTCTGATATAACAATAAATACAACTTTATTAGCTATCAAGCTATGAAATATGTTTTGCGGCTCCAGACAAAAGAATTTGGGGGAAAAAGGAGCAAAATGGCTCTTTTGGTCAAAAAGGTTGCAGACCCCTGTCCTAGTGGATGAAGAAGGAGAAGGAGAATGTTGTTGACTCATAAACAAATGGGAAATGGGGATTCAATTAGATTAGTTTGAATTTATTGATCCTAAATTGGGAAATGTATGCAAATTCTGAATATGGGATCAATAAGGTAAATAGAATTAAATTTTATTAATTAAACTTTTGTCACTTAAGATTAACATAAAGATGTATTGTTTTATCTGAACTCTAACAATTCATTCTGAAATAATAGTTTACCATTAAAAAAGTACGTTTCCTCTTTTATACCTTATCCGCTGGATTAGACTTTCTGCATTTTCATTTTCATTTAGCCATATTTATTAGGGATAACTTTACATTTTTTCTGACATTTACCTTTTATAAAATGTTATGTTTTCATCGCATAAACTGTGTAAAACTTTAGACATATCCCTTTGCTTTTCTATCATCTCCATAGCTGCTGAAGTTTGACACTGTATAGAGAAAGGATCCATTTCCAGGCTGTCCTGATTTACTGAGTCTCTGTGCGAGCTAACCAACTGCCACAGTTTCCAGTCCCACACCCACCACCTGAAACACTCGCTGCTGCTCATCTCCAGCAATTAGATATAAAAATATAGACCAATGAGCTCCCTCTGTAGTGAGGAGACACACTAAGAGAGGCCGCTGTTACTAGGGAGAGCAAGAGAGAGTGGGCCATTACAAAAAACACATTACATAAACAACAGGGGGCTTCAGATGATCGTGTCCAGAGAAAACTGAGGAGAAGATTCATTTCAGAGACAAAGCGTGACTTTTTTCTACTTGAATGCAACAAGCTGCCTGTAACTGGACCGTTTTGTTAGGGGGCTGTGACACTTTTATTTTGACCTTTGACCTCTTGACAGCTTGTTACTTGTAACAGTGAACTGAAGACAGGGCTGTGTTTATGATGCTAGTTAAAATAATTTTATTTTGTTTTCCTTCACTGGACATCTGATGGTTTTCAGAAAGAAGCAGTCACATTTTCCCCATCTGGCCCACATGAGTGTGTCTTAAATGCTCAAAAATAAAACCCCAGCAGTTGATTATTAGTGGCTTAATTTGAGGAATACACGCACTCATATACAAAGCCCCCTTTCTATTTCATTTTACAAAAGAAACCAACGTCGTAAAATGTTGGCTAAACACATGCCGTTGTTAGTGTTTTGCAAAAATAAAATGAACATTGTACACATTGTACTAGGGGTGTAACGGTTCACAGAATACACGGTTCGGTATGTACCTCGGTTTGGGGGTCACGGTTCGGTACGGGTTCGGTACAACAAGAAAAAGCAAAAAAAAGTCCCAAATCCATAATTCCAGGTTTGTTGTTATTTATTTTGAACAGTAATGCAAGTTTCAGTTTAAAAATAAGGAACTCTAACATTTCGAATAATTAACTTAATCAAACAAAAAGGTTCAATCAGCTGTAAAACTAAAAAGAATGTCTTGAAAATATTACTAAATAAATAATAAGATAGTGTTTCAATCACAATCAATAAAAGCCAGGTTCCTCTACTATTGCATAAGAAAAAGTATATGCCAAAAGCTTCTGTTATTTATTTTGGTCTCTCGGCTTTCATGTCTATTGGCTTCTTAAAAACAGCGGGGATAAACTGTTGAACTGCTGTTGTCTTTTGCCGGGCTCCGGTGATGCCTTCTGATATGATTTAATGGTTTTTATTATACATCCATGGTCCCATCCACCACTCGCACTCCATCGTTATTGTAGTCCAAAGGGAACCCGAAATGTTCCCACACAGCTGATTTAAAAGAAGTAGGTGGGTCTTCTAGCTTCTGTGTGTTATCTGAACTAGTGAGGTGTCAGTTGCGAACGAGCCGCTCTTTTAAGTGAACGACGGGAGCCGGCTCGCGCCCGCGAACGAGCCGTTTTTTTAAAAAGTCATACAAGACAGAATGATATGATGATATCCACGCTACGGGTGCTCCGTGCATGCATGCAGTGACATGTAATATCCAAGGATTAGAGACTGTTGGATGCTGCTGTTTTGAGCATTGCAATATATTTATTTTCATTATGTTATTTATTTATGATTATTTTTAGGCTCAGCAAAGATTTGTTGTCGGTTTGTATAGGTGTTGCTATCTGCTTTTTTTTAGCGTGGTTCTACAATCAGAGTCAGAGAGTTACAAGGGTCTGTAAATGCAATGAAAACAATTGGCCACAGCAAATCATTTATATCAAAAATGTAAATACTTCAGTACAAAGGATGTATTGAATAATTTAAGTGATATATGTGTACACAATATAAATCATTAGTCAAAACAGGGCTACATTTGATTGAATTATAAAAGGTATATTTCGCAGATAAACCTATTAACCCCACCCCTTTAAAAAAAACTGCGCTTTTGAACGGCTCCCTTCAAAGAGGTATAATTCCCTTAACTAATTCAGACCTTTCTCGACTAACTGAGGTGCACACATTCTTGTAGATGTCCCCGGAAGGTGCCCAGCTAGACATTTTTGGTTCTAAAAACATTCTGAGAATGTTACATTCATTGTTCTAGGAATTTTTTCAGCGGG
>NW_011359143.1:268024-271112 GCF_000735185.1 Notothenia coriiceps
AACTCCCAATACTAACTTCTCTTCTTCTTGTATTTTGTTCGTTTTGTTTTCTTCTTCTTCTTAAATTTGTTGTTTAAGGGCGGCTGGCAAACAGCTTTTAGGCGCAATACCACCCCCTGGACTATATATATAGTATAGTCTGCCCTGAATGGCAGACTTTCTTCCCACTCGTAAAAAAAAAGACATTCGTTGTGTGACTGCATACACCGAACCGTGACGGTACCGTTACACCCCTACATTGTACGTGATAGGCTAAGGGTCGGGAAATATATAGGCGGTTAACTAACCACAACAGAGCCGGTCAGCTAACCAATCACATCGTTTCAGGTTCACATATTCACAAATATGAACCTGAAAATGAGCAGAATAGAGCCCCTTTAAATTAAATTGTCTTCTAGTATTTAGTTTTCAGTGAAAATCATGATCATTGGGTTTAAAAAATATATGTAAATGTTGAATTTCCATCACATATGCCAAGAGAACAAAAATCTCCAACAACTAGAAACTATAAAAAAAAACCTGCTATCATTTTGTGAGCCCTTAGTCTTATGTTGGTTGCAGATAATGGCTGCATATGAAAGCACAACAGGAATGAGAAGCCGTGCCCGAACAACCCTCTCACTCTGAAAGTGATTCAGCGATGATAACCCGGTTGTCAAGCAGTTATTTTGTTTTGGAAAGCATCTTCCTGCAGGCGGTTCAGTGTGGCACCGACAAACTGTTAAATACATTTGTGATCAGTAAAAGAGGTGGATATACCTCTCTTCTCTCTCTTTGCTGATTTGTTTTAACCTGCTTGTTGCTTCAGCTGGGTGGAGTTCAAATTATAAGGTACAGAAATTGCACTTAATCAACCTTGAAATGGTTTTGTGTGATTGCAGCATACAGCTTGCGGCACACTCCAACGTCAGACAATATGAAAATTATCTTAAGTTCATTGCTCACATTATGCTTGATCATTATACGAGTAGGGTACCACTTATAGATACCACAGATATTTAAATTGTTAGTTTGTGGTAATGTGACATGAATTAGTACAGTTTCGTTACAAATACCTCATTTATCCCCTTAGTTGTTTTCAATTATCTAAATATAACGTGCACAACCATCAGTGCGTCAGTGTTGAGCGATAAGATTGGCAATACTTTTATCATATAAATTGTTTTTATTCTCAACAAATCCCATTAAAATATCAGTTCAAGGCTTTCCAAATATGTGATGACTTCCTGTCTGTAGCTCTCATTCCCACTGGTTTATGATAAAGACGTTAATCTTTTAAATCTACCAAATATGTTATTTTGTTTTAAGCAAACTTTACTCAACAAGGAGGAAAAAGTAAATGTGTTGGTGACTATTTTCAGCAGCAGAATAATCCACACAATAAACTACAGTGTGTGTGTGTTCATGGTGTGTGAATCAATGAACTGTATTTAACAGTTGATGGATAACAATAGAGCTTTATGGAAAAGAGGAAGAAGATTAACAGAACGAAGCTATCTCAACTGAATTCTCCCCTGGTTTATGATGGAGGGGATTACCCATCCTTACCCAGTTTAAAAAAAATAATGTGTACCCTCCACACCAGCCAACAATCCACCGACACAGTCAACTTCATCATCATCATCATCATCATCATCATCATCATCATCATCCTCCTCTCCTGCGCTTTCTATTTTGTATTTTAAACAGGCGGGGGCTTCCTGAAGCCCAAACAGCTTCCACACACACTTCATTTTCTGAGAACTCTCCAACCTGCTGCCCAGACCTGTTCACACAACGCTCACTGGAGTAACCTCGCTTCTTTTATAATTGCCATCATAACCTTTCACAGAGTTTCATCAATTAAAACATTTTGAATCTAGCGTCTCAAATGTTAACATTGTACGTCTTCTTTGACAGTGAATGCAATACCTAGGATAAAAATAAAATCGTATGTCCATATCGGCTCTAGGAAATTTGGATGAACTATTTTCAGTATTTTCTGACATTTACAGGAGAGAATCAATGGTGAAAAACAGAACTGAGAAAAGCAGCACATTCTCAAACTTCAGAAGATAAGACCATTGGAGGCTTAGGCCTTTTTCTTAATAAATTCTTTAAACTTTTGTAAATACTGTTGTCCAACTGACAATCCTCTCCCATCAATAATAATCAAAATACTTTTGAAAAAAAACAAATATGGGCTACTTTGTGTTTTCAGAAAGCTCACACGATGTCACACTTACTGTAGTTTTCTATTTTAATTTACCCTGGGTCCACTTTAGATTAAACCTGTATTACGTACAGAAATATAAGACAGTGTTGAGGAATGGGTTCTTGGGCCAAAAAATCTTGATGGTGACATCTTTCCATTCTTATTCCTGTCCACACCTGGCCTGCTATACATGACGATTCTCTAGCACTCTCTTTAATTATGCAACAGTTTCAGTAATGCTAGATGCAACATGTTTATCCCTGCTCTCTGACGTTTGACGAAAGCAACTCCCAACAATGTAGGAATTCCCAAAGTGAAGTAGGAACATTCGAGTGAAAGTAGATACGAAGAGAAGTAAATAATAACAATTTAAGCCCAAATACCTGCTCAAATAAATCTGAGCATCACATCCATGGAGGAATGTTTCTTATTATTACATTTATATTCCTAACTTATGTAGTATTTGACACAAAGAAATTGCTATGTTTGAATTTGACACTTGGCTGCTGACAGACTCACTGACAGATTTAAGAATCAAACTTGATCGCGCAATGAGAAAAATCTCCCAAGTATTCAAGATAGGACACGGCGCCGACAGCCTGCCTCACCACGATGAGGATTATTAAAGAGGACATATTATGCTAATTTAAAGGTTAATATTAGTAGGTTGTTTCTCTACTGCGACATGTTTCCATGCTTTAATGTTCAAAAAGCTCTTTATTGTTCTCATACTGCCTGTGCTGCAGCATCTCTTTTCACCCTCTGTCTGAAACCAGAGCCCAGTCTACTCTGATTTGTTAGCTGGCCGGCTTTGTTGTGATTGGTCAACCGCTTAGAGATGTCCCGCCTCTTAGCCTATCACGTACAATGTGTTGGAGCGCTAGCCAATAGAGC